>NW_022196897.1:74188275-74194526 GCF_008632895.1 Mastomys coucha | reverse complement strand
GTAGTGATTCCCATGCTGAACCCTTTGATCTACAGCCTCAGAAACAAGGATGTCAAAGGTGCTCTCAGGAAAGTTGTGAACTCTAAGATATATTCCCAATGAACACTGTATTGTCAGGATGCAGAATCAAAGGTAGATACTGGCAAAGAGATTACTAGATAAAACAACATTTGGCTGGAAAAAGAAATAAAGGTGCATGACAGTTCTGAGTGATTCCTTTTTTTCTGTTCAGTATTCTGACTCCTAAATTTAAAAGCTTGTCATTTTTAAGATTCCAAAATTTAAATTTGATTTCATCTTTTGCTTTCTATTAGTTACTTATGTCTCATGTCCTACTTCAGCAA
The DNA here is from genome assembly GCF_008632895.1 of Mastomys coucha. NCBI lineage: Eukaryota > Metazoa > Chordata > Mammalia > Rodentia > Muridae > Mastomys > Mastomys coucha. The sequence goes on along the minus strand of NW_022196897.1, from coordinate 74,194,182 downwards.
ATACATTTCATTTTGTGTACAGTCTTTCCAGATCTAGAAGAAGGATTTTGCAAAGTTTCTAATTTCATTTCTGTATTCATAATGGACATTATTATTTATTTCAATATAGAATAGTTTATAGTGTACAATGATACTCTTTACATTAACAAACAGGTATACACAGAGTATAAATATCATGGATATTTGCTCTGGATTTTACTTATTTTGCTAGTCCAGACTCCTAACACTTTAACTTTGCTAATTTTACTACAGTACTCATTGCCTTAGAAACATTGATAATATACAATGATTTAAGAAAATATTTTAGTAATATTTATTTATGAAAATTATTTCATGATACAAATGTATTAGTATGTGATCTTTGCACATGAGCATAATTTCCGCAGAACATGGAAGAGTTCTGTGTCTTGTGGACCTGGAGTTTCAGTCTCATTTTTCCCAACAGATGTGAGTCCTTAGATTTAAACTCTGTCCCTCTTGAAAACTGGAAATCTGTCATAAGAACTGAGCCATCTTAAAAGCCCCCTTACAGAGAAGAAAGCATGCATTATAAAACTTTGAATTCCTTGAAAATGAAGTTTTATCCTTTTCTTCTGTCTATTGAGAACTGTCATTGAAGAATGAATTTCTGAACTCTTTGTGTGTTTTATAGTCTGTGCTCATGATAAATCCACTACTGATAAAGTACTTATAGTAACCTAGGTTCACGTTTATGTTTATGTACACACGTAATTTTAATTAAAGTTGCATGCATGTACACAGTTCTGTCTCATTTCTGTCATTCTCTGACTCCCTCAAACCTTATACTCCCTTCTTCATATATGTCTCATTCCCATGTTGTTCCATTTGCCATAAATGATTTTTTTTATTTTATTTCACTTTGATTTGTTTTATGACTCACGAAGTTTAGTCAGAGCCACCTGTGTGATCATGGATTTTAGAATATCCACTGGAGCATAATGCTTCATTAGAGGGTTTGAAATGGTATTTTACTCTCCATAGGAAATCTATAGCTCCTAGTTGAACTCACACATTTAAAGAATACAAAACCATTCATTTCCAAAGTTTCCATGTTTCTCAACTATAATTTTTAAGTTTTATTTAAAAGTCCAGTTTGTAAAGTATATTCCTTTGTTGATAGATGACTCTCTCCTTGTATTTATAACATTAGAAAAAAATGAGCTTGTTGAGTTCAGGGATTGTAGGTTACTACTGTCTTGAATCTAGTTTGTTTTTTTTTTTTTTTGTCATTGTATTTTGAATCTTTTTTTGTTTGTTTGTTTGTTTGTTTTTGAGACAGGGTTTCTCTGTGTAGCCTTGGCTGTCCTGGAACTCACTCTGTAGACCAGGCTGTCCTCGAACTCAGAACTCAGAAATCTGCCTGCTTCTGCCTCTCAAGTGCTGGGATTAAAGGCATGCACCACCACCGCCCTGTGAATCATTTTTTTTAAGTTTTGTACATATACCTATAATCTCTAAGAGCCATACTGACAGAAAAATACACTATTTGTCTTTGTGATGCTGACTTAATCATATAATCATATAACATATGATTATATAATTTTTCTTACAAATGTCTTAACTTTTACATGAATTTCACTGTATAACACATCATCTTTATTTATTCCTCTGCTATTGGACACCTAAACTGGTTTCCTATTTTACCTACTTGGAATACTTGTATAATAACATTGACTTTAAAATCTATCATTGATTTAATTTTTAAAAGTCTAGTGAAAATAAGCATTGTACCATTCAAGTTTCTTCTCATACTTACAATAATCTGGTATAGATAATTTAATTTATTGTTTGTTTTTCTGGCTTTCTTATAAATTTTAAGTTGATATTCATGACTACTAATCAAATGAATATTTCCAAATTATATAGTAGTATTCCCAGCATAATTTATTGAGGTAAAAGTTTAAAGTATTCTGGAGAAAATGCTGATATTTTAATATATCCCTTGTTATCACCACAAGTGTTTTATACCTGCACATAATTAACCATATACCAGCTTTTTAAATTTTCCAAAGTCCCCTCCAGATGAATGTTTTTATGGAATATATTTTAACAAAGTTAACACACATTAAAGAGCTGGGAAATCACCTTTAAACTTTTCAAAACCAGAATATACATTAAAAAACCTTTTTAAGGTATAATTGCATCCTTTGTTTTTTTCTCAGACTTTCTTCAAAGCCTGTCATAAATTATTCCTTGCTTTCTTCCAAATTTATGACCTCTTTTTCATTCATTTTTGTTATATGTATATATGTATATATATATGTATATATATTTTTAAATAAATCCTGCTCAGTCTGTATAATGTTACTTATATGTATGTTTTCAGGGCTGACCATTTGGTATTAGATAACCAGATAACCAATTGATGTGTTCTCCCTTAGAGAAGACTAAACCTCCTGCTTCCCCCAAATTTTTATCAGCTATCATCTATCCATTGTCATATGGTTTTACAAACCAAAAAGATAAATACTACTTCTTTTAAAAGAGGTCAAATATTTTTATCTTAGGTCTGAAAGAAATGTTGACCTCATTCAGTTTTATAAAGTTGCATCATGAAAATGACTATTTTTAGTTTATTATTTGCATATTTACTATCATATCTCTCTTTTGTGTATGTAAATTCTATGGTGACTTCAGACTTTTTAGTGTGTCTGGGGTATATTATTGAAATAAGTCAAACACATCTTATTGATTTATTCACATATTACACAGAGATAATGCTTAATTATGGAATACATTGTTCATCAAGAAACTGGAATTAAATTATGTTATAGTAATATACAATGAATCACACTGTTGAACATTTCCATTTTGTATCTCATTACATCAATAATTGAATCTCAAGAGGGAGTATTTTCTTGCTGTCACATTGATGCCCCACAGAGACTGGGGTTTGTTTTCAGAAGTTTAGGGTTTTAGGCTGTAGGGATTTACACTGATACAAAAGACTGTGACAGTTTCTGCAGTGGCATCTTTAGGAGCAGAAGGAGATATGTAATATTTGTTTCACAGGTGAGTTAGTTGGATATTCTTAATTACTTGCTTTTGGTGGAATCCACTGAAATAATAGTTTCTGAGAGTTCAAATTTTCATTATTTCACCTATGGGATGGTATTATTGCACTCATAAAGAAAAGTTTTTAAAGGAAGACTATTGAACCACAAACCCATTGCTATTTTCTGCTTCTGCATTTCTTCTAGAGTATACATTAGTAGATAATATGTTATGAGAATATATATTGGTTAATATATTTATTCCTTGGTAATGGATAATCCTAGCAGGAAATGTTATCAGTTTACTCTACAGAAAGACATTGGACAGTCATTGTTCTGAGAGGGAAACCATGTGAATCAAAGGAATTAGAAGCTTGCTCCTATGTATTATTTTGTTTATGTTTGTGCAAAATTTATCTAGTCAATAGGTAGAGCTGTGTGGAGATTTTGCTCACAGTCACCACAATACTGGGAGTAGTAGTAAATAACCCTTATATACTATTCATGTAGGAACGTAGAAAAATGAACCAGGGCTGAAGCAAAAGAGAGAGGATTAATTTCAGTTTTGAGATAAGACACAAAATAAGTGCTTATACATATTTTCCAGCTGTGACCCCATGCATACTTTAGTTTAAATCATACTTTGTGTAAAGTATTTTGTGTGAAATGCTAGTACACTGGTGAGATCAGCAGCCTTTCCATGCATTATCACCAGACTCCCTCCCTATTATGACAGGAAAAAGTGTCATTTCATACTGATGAGTATCCTTCTGTATCATATTTCTAGCTAAAAAAGAAGCCATGCTTGAGAGGCAATAAGCAAGATATTATTTTATAATAATTCCTGATCAAGCATTTTTGAAATTATGTTTTTCTTTTGAATTCAATGAAAGACAATTACTCATTTTCATGTATATTTGAGGAATAAATATTTTCAGATCAGAACAATGGCATGAGTTGAAAATAATAAATATTAACCTATCCTCAAGTCTTTGAAAACACTTGATAAATCGAGAACCACTTGTTTGTGGTCTTCCCTACGTTCATTCTCCCTGAAATTTCTGCTAGGTACCCTGGCAGCATTCTTCAAGGATATTTCAATCAAGAGTCTTGACAAGTAGGTAGATAAATGGATCTCTACATCTTTGAGTTTCAAATTTCTAAATTATACCAAGATCCTTCAGAGATATAGTCTGAAAACTTGCCTTAGAATCTGGTTATGTTATAAACTTTTAGTATATCTAATATGAATAAAATTATTTTTAAAGATAAAAGCAAAAATTGTAGTGCATTTATATATATACATATATATACATTTATATGGCAAATATTATATATAATATTATTTACATATATAATGGTTTTAACTTCCACTTACTTTTTCCTGTTTTTGTTTGTGTATTAAATAATATAAATTTAGACAAATAAATGCTATATTTTTATATCTATTACAAAATTTTTCTAACCATCCTCAATTTTCCACTTGATTTATAAATTTTTACACCTTAAATTATTAAGACATTAATAATTATCAGCAGCCAATTGTTGCAATATTTTTCTACATCTTTGGTTAATTTCCCCAAGAATTTTAAAGCAACATATTTTTTTAGAAAGTATTTTTAGAAATAATCTGAAGAACCACGGATGTATAACTGATAGTATTACTCAAGAGTATTTCAATAGAATTAAATAAAAAGTTAACTGTATCAGTTCATAAATCACCTGAGGTAATTGTCATCTCAGAGACTTACTGCTAAATAACTTAATGCTTTCTAGTTGTTTCTGAATTCAGGCTGGCTGGCTCAACCCCACTGTGCTGGCTAAAAACTCATCCCCAAACTGATGGATTTTCAAGGAATTTCTCTGTTTGCCTTGGATTAACCATGGCAATCTATTCTAAATTTCTGGCTCTTTGTCATTCTTTTGTTCATTTTGTCTTCACTTGCAACCTGTTTCTGTAAAACTTCCCTGGTAAAACTGCCTTCTTATCCTCACCTCTCTCTCTTTCTATGTCTCCCTCTGTCTCTATGCACTGTTCCCTTAAATCATCTTTCTTTTATGTGTCATGAAGTTGGGCACATTCTATTTCAGACACATTCTGTCAAATCTTTCTCATTCTTCACTTTGACTGTCCCTCAATTATACACATTTTCAAAGAAGGCAGCTTCCCTCTACAAATCAACCTTAACTACGTTGTTTTGCATTAAACCTATATAAACAGGACCTGTCAGAATTCCAGCCTGAGAGTTTAAAAAAGTGTGGGGCATCTGCATTCCTTCTGGATCACATAGACCTAGGAGTCTTTAAATCTGATCCATTGTCAGAGCAGTCTTATAGCTGGATTAAAATCCTTCTATGAGTGTGATTATTTCACAGAAGTAAATAAAATAGAAATTACCCCTGTTCTTCAACTTTAAAGCCTAATAGAGAAGCAAATGCCTCATAACATAAGTCGTATAAATTTCTCTGAAAACACAGTGAAGGTTCCTGCAAAATAATAAATCATTTCCTAGGGACCTAATATTGAGAACATTAACTGAGAATATTCTGGATGAATAAATTTTGATCAGGGAAGAGATCAGGGAAGCAAGTAAATGAAAAATACTTTATGTTGCTTCTGTGCAATTTAAATACATGTTTACAATCCTGATGAAACCAATGAAACAATTTAGTACAATGTAGAGATTTTAATTCTGGTATGATTTCTGAATTGACCATTGGTTTAATCACTTCTATTATCAAGGTTTTAGTCAATGCTAAATTTCACATGAACATTTTCTTATATCTTTACAGGTAATTACAACACAATTGCATCTTAAGAGAGCTTAAACTAAATTTTAAATCATTAAATAAAGAATAATGTAGTTATCTTCCCAAGCAACACTTAAAGGTG
>NW_022196897.1:74172379-74187606 GCF_008632895.1 Mastomys coucha | reverse complement strand
GTAGTGATTCCCATGCTGAACCCTTTGATCTACAGCCTCAGAAACAAGGATGTCAAAGGTGCTCTCAGTAAATTTGTGAACTCTTAAGATATATTCCAATGAACACTGTATTATCAGGATGCAGAATCAAAGGTAGATACTGGCAGAGAGATTACTAGAAAAATGTAGTAAGGTTCATGTTAGTTTTGAGTGAATCCTTTTTATAGTCAGTATTGTGACTCCCAAATATAAAAGCATAACATGTAATGGATTCCAAGTTTTCAAATTAATTTCATCATTTTATTTAAATTTGTTAGTTATGATTCATACTCTACCAAGGCAAATACATTTCATTTTGTATGAGGTCTTCCCAAATCTAAGAAGAAAGATTTTGCAGTTTCTCATTTTTTTCTGTATTTATTCTGTATTTTTTTATTTATTTCAAAATACAATGCCTATAAGTTACACTGAAAATTATGACACTAACATATGTGCATATACAGAGTGATAGTATCACATATATTTGCTTAGAATTTATTTCTTTTGCTATTTCATGCTTCTAACCACTTTATTTTCACTCTTGCAATGTTTTTTATAGCATCTATGCCTTAGAAATATTTGATAATAAGGAAACATTTAAGAAAATGTTTGAATACTCTTAATTTAAGAATATTATATTTTAATTATATGGTATGAATATGCAGTGTGTGATCTCTTCATATGAGTTCAGAGCCCACAGAGGGTGGAAAAGTCCTGGATCTCCTGGAGCTAAAGTTTCTGTCTCCTAGAACCCACCAGATTTGAGTCCTTAAAATTCAATTCAGGTCCTCTGGAAGACTAGAAATCTGTTATAAGTGCTTAGCTATCTAAAAAGCTCCTTTACAAAGGAGCATTAAAAAAAAGCTTTGAATTCCTTGAAAAATTCTTTGTTTTTTTTTTTTTTCATCCTCTTGAGAACTGACATTGAAGATAGAAATTCTTTAGGTTTTGTTTTGTTTTGTTTTGTTTTTGTTTTTGTTTTTTTGTTTTTTTCGAGACATGGTTTCTTTGTGTAGCCCAGGCTGACCTGGAACTCACTCTGTAGACCAGGCTGGCCTTAAACTCAGAAGAAGATAGAAATTCTTAACTCTGTCTTCTCTTGCTTTATATTTAATTCTGTCTTCATGCTAACTCGGCTACTGATGAAGTATTTATAGTTACCTCTATTCATGCTCTACACTTACATAAACACACACACACACATACATGTGTATGTATATATATTAGAACTATACTTTGACAATTGCATACATATGCTGCCTCATTACTGTCAATCCATTTCCTGATTCCCTCAGCCCTTGTGTTCCCTACTCCCTCCATGTCTCTTTTTCATGTTCAAGAATGTTTTGTTTTATTTTGTTTTCTGTTGTTTTTTCTTGGACTCATCAAGTTTATTCAGGGCTATCTGTATCATCACTTATTTTAGAATATCCACCAGTAGATAATGCCTCATTTGTGGGTTTGAAATGGTATCTTACTCTCCATAGGATTTCTATAGCTCCTTGTTGAACTCACATATTATTAAAATTATGTAATATATTTCACTTCCAAAATTTCAATGTTTCTCAACCACAATTGTTTTTAGTTTTATATATAAGTTCAGTTTGTAAAGTATTTCTTTTTTGTTGTTGATAGACATATCTTCCCTTGTATTTACAATGTTAGAATAGAAATTAGCTTGTGTTCAGGTTACTATCTTGAATCTGATTTTTCTTTGTCAATATTTTTTTATGTATTGACTCTTAAATAATTTTTCACTAACCTATCTACTCTAGGGACCATATGTGACAGAAAATATACAACATTTTTTCTTTCTCACCCTGAATTAATCATCTTAATATGATTATATATTTTTTCTTACCAATGACCTTCATGAATTCCACTCTATAACACATTGTCTTTATTCATTACTGTCTTGTATTTTATCTACTGTTAATAGTTCTATAATAAATGTTGACTTTAAAAACTATCATTGATTTAATTTTCCATGGTCTGGTGGAAAGCTCATGGGAAATGCTCATAGTAGGCCTTTAAAACACCATCATTGCTCAAGAATTGAAACATTTCTGAGCAAACCAAATTTAACTCAGTCAGCTTCTTACTGGCTTTGAGTGCAGAATGCAGGAGATATATTTTACCAGTTTTCACTGTGGCAAGAGTGTATTGTTCTTCCCAAAATGTCTGAGTACACAGCATAAAAGTTATTTCTCTATCATGGGTCTTAGTTCATTTGATATTTGGTCAGAGTCATAAAACACATGTGAGGAAAAGTGCAATCTATTTTTTAATGATACAGATAAAGAAAATCCCCTCTGGATAAATTATATAATAAAGCTATTGCTTTATCCATAAGTCATAAATTAGTTGACTTGATAATATCCTGAGTAAACAAGATGAATCTCCATGAAGCCTATGATCCTGGTAGGCGGACAAAAGCAAAGAGTGTTTGAAAACCTTTGAGCAGATGGAAGTGAAACACAAGAGACTCAATAGAAATGTTTAAGTTTGGACATTTACATTTATGTTGATATTTTTTGTATTGGCTTAAAATAAGCCTTACAAGGCATATAATTAGCAAGAAAAAATGCCCAACCATGACATTTTCATAGCAGCCTCCTTTGTGATAGCCAAAAGCTGGACCAACCCAGATGCCCCACAACCAAAGAAAGGATACAAAAAAAATGTGGTTAATTTACTTAATGGAATACTAATAAGCTATTAAGGATGATGGCATCACGAGTTTTGTGGGCAAATGGATGAAACTAGAAAATATCATCCTGAGTGAGGTAACTCAGACCCAAAAGGACATGCATAGTATGTACTCACTAATAAGTAGGAATTAGCCAAAAATTTGTACAGAATACTAAGGATGCAGTCCACAGAACTCAAAAAGTTAACAAGCCAAAGGGCCCAAGTGAGGATGTCTCAATCCCACTTGGAAGGGAGAAGAAAACAACCATAGGAGTTGGGAGGGAGGGATCTGCATGGGGAAGGGGAGAGTAAGGGAAAGAAAGAAACATAATCAAGTATTGGGTGAGGAAAAAATACTAAAATCCTGAGGGCCAGCAGAAAAAATAGAAACTGGCAAACTCGGGAAGTTAGAGTAAGGGGGGAAGAGACCTTCAAGAATGTACCAGAGACCTGGGAGGTCAGAGACTCTCAGGACTCAAAGGGAGGAATGTTAGATGAAATTCCCTACATTGGGTTGCAGGAACTTGTAGAGTCCACCTCCAGTAAAAAGACAGGGATGGGGTTGCAATCCCACAAAAATTCTAACCCATAATGGTTCCTGTCTGAAAGAACTGAATGGATAAAAATGGAGAAGAGCCTGAGGAAAAAGAGGTCCAGAGACAGGCCCAGAGTGGGATCTAGTCCAAGGGGAGGTCCCAAGGTCTGAGGCTATTGAGTGCTCACAAAAAGCAGCCTATCATGACTTCCCCCTGAAAGACCAACAAGTTGAAAGAGTCAGATACAGATATATACACCAAACCAATGGACAGAAGATGTATACCTGTGTTGAATTAAGGAAAAGCTGGAAGAAGTTGAGAAGGTGACCCTGTAGGAGGACCAGCAACTCAATTAACCTGGACCCCCGTGATCTCTCGGACATTGCACCACCATCAAGGCAGCATATACCTGGTGATATGAGGCCCCCAACACATGTATAGCAGAGGACTGCCAGGTCTGGGTTCAGTCAGAGAAGATGTACTTTGCCCTCAAGTCACTGGAAGTCTAAAGAAGTAGGGAGGTCTGGTGGGAGGAGTAGTGGTGGGGGAAACATCTTCGTGGAAATGAGGGGAAGAGGTATGGGATGTTGAATAGTCAGAGGATGGACCTAGAGAAGATAAATTCTGGAATATAAAAAGAAGATTAAGTAATTTTTTAAAAAGGTTAAATGAAAACACAGCAAAACAATATGAATGAAAATTGAATATCACTCTATAAAATTTTTATACAGAAAAACACTAGAAGTTAGAATACTTCTTTTAGAAAACAAAACAAAACTCAATCACCCTGTGAACAAGATGTAGGAAATGAAATACTCTTAGGAATACCCTCAATTTTATGTATGATTCATGCTTTTAAATATGTACTATATACATACTTCTGAATTTTTGAAAACTCAAAGAAAGACAGAGAAAATAATTATTGTTCCATTCAAGTTTCTTCCCAAATGTATAATGATTTGGTATAGACAATCCAATTAAATGTATTTCTGGCTTTCTCATCCATGACTAATCATCAAATGAATACTTCCAAATTAAATAGTAGTATTCACATATTCACAGCATAGTTTTTTGAGTTAAAAGTTTAAAGTATCTCTGAGAACAAAGCTGATAATTTTAAGAAATCCCTTTTTATCACCAGAAGTATTTTATATCTGTTCATAATTAACCATATAACAGCTGGGTAAACTTTCCAAAGATGCCTACAGATGTGCTTTAGGAAAGGTTTCATGTGAAAATTTACTTTGGTGAATATAGCTCTGGTACATGGAAATCTTGAGAAGTTATTACAAAGATCTAAAAATAGATAGAAAATAGAATATACAAGCATAGATTAACATTTTAGGCCAGAACACCTAGAGAAAGCAGATGACTGGTATGATTTCATTTAAGGCCATGCAGCTCTAAATCTAGAAGGGAGAACATAGTTCTCAAGTATGTTCCCAAGGGACATTGCTCCATTGTAAATTTACAAATGCGTTTGTGATTGTACAAGGAATAGTTATGTTTGGAGTATTTGTGATTTTGTTATTGTTTCATGTGGACATGAGATATTATTTTTGTCAAGTTGACAAGGGGTGTATTGTAGTGGCTATTCCTGGTTGTCAACATGACTATATCTGAAATGAACTACAATTCAGAATTAGAAGGCTCACCTGTGGCCCTAATCTGGAGGCTGAGAGATAAAAGTTTCCAATTTGTCTTAGTCAGGGTTTCTATTCCTGCACAAGCATCATGACCAAGAAGCAAGTTGGGGAGGAAAGGGTTTATTCAGCTTATACCTCCCACACTGCTGTTGATCAATCACCAAAGGAAGTGAGGACTGGAACTCAAACATGTCAGGAAGCAGGAGCTGATGCAGAGGCCATGGAGGGATGTTCCTTATTGGCTTGCTTGGACCTGCTCTGGCCCTATCACATATAGACCACTTCCATTTGATAACTGACTGCTGCTGTACACGTCCTACTTTATGACTTGAAGGATTTGATAGCACCCAGCTCATGATGGGTAGTTCAGGTCACGTAGTAACTTGGTGTCCTATTGTCAAACATTCAGTTTCCACTAAGGCCTAATAGCAGGCCAAGAGCTGTTGTTCAAAGGGAGAATAGTTGTCTGCAGATGATGGTAGAGCTTTGCTCCAAAATTCTAATGGTCTCTTCCATGATTCACCTACAGGGCCCTTCCAGAGGCTCCAAACAGCATCTCTATCTGCCACAGACACCTCAACTACCATTGGGTCTGCTGGATCATATGGTCCAAATGGTAGAGCAGCCTGCACAGCAGCCTGGACCTGTTGAAGAGCCTTCTCCTGTTCCAGGCCCCATACAAATCTAGCAGCTTTCCGAGCCACTTGGTAAATGGGACTGAGTAGCCACACCCAAGTGAGGAATGTGCCGTCTCCAGAATCCAAATAACTCACTAAATGTGCTTCTCTCTTGGTGGTGGCCATGCAGCTCTAAATCCAGAAGGAAGAGAACATCGTTTTGAGCTTGTATCTTTAACCATAGAGTCAAGCCGATTGCGAGACCACAAACTGATACTTTGCCATTGTAGCAACTTATTTTTATTTTCCCACAAATTTGCTTGCATTTTCTCTAGACTAGCATAAATTCATTAATATATATTTGGTTGACTGTGATGAAGTTTAAACAAACAATTTCCATATAAATTTTAGGAGAAGCTAAGTGGCTACTATTATTGGCCAATTTATCTTATTGTAAAGTGGTCTCTGCTGAGAACTAAAATGTTTCATAACAATATGACAAAGAACAATTTTATGACAAACACCAATGAAATCTGAATTATAGTAGCACATTTGATACAACAATGTTGGCATATAGAAACATTCAATTATGAAATATATGTGTGTGTGTGTGTGTGTGTGTGTGTGTGTGTGTGTTTGTGTGCCTGAGTGTGAATTTACATAAATGAAAACTCTGGGAGCATATTGCTACCTGAATCTTGTGGAAATTTGGGTTGAAACTAATATTGTCAGGACAGTGTGCTTGTGCCTACACCCAGTGAGCCATCTATAGAGTCTATATGCTTGGATTTACATGGTTATTTCCAAAACCTGGGTGTTGATATATTTTTAACTGTATATACTTTGAGAACTTGACACACAAGAAGTACATCTATATAGCTTCCACCATTCTCTGACCTTAGTGTCCTCTTGGGCCCCCTCCAAAATTATAATAGTTGTGTGTGTGTGTGTGTGTGTGTGTGTGTGTGTGTATGCACACATGAACATTTTACTTACTGTTTCCAGATAATGCTGCTTGCAATGTACAGGTATCTAGGGCTGATTACTTGGAATATTTTTTTCTATAACATTGGAGCTGAATTTTTGACACACACATAATAATTATATATGCTTGGGGGAATCAGATATTTTAATTACATGTGCTCATTATGTAGTTAAGTCTGGACAATCCACATATTCATCAAGAGAAACAAAATTTTTTTATATAGTGATACCACTGAACTTGTTTGGATCTAACTACAGCAACAGGGCAGGAGCCAAAGTGTCTCATTGCTCTTTCTAGCTGAATAGGACATCTTTTCAGAGATCTTCTTTCTGGTAAAGCTGACAGACTTGTGTATGTGTCAGTATGGAGCGGAGTTGGAATTTATTAAGCAAAAGTTTTAACACAGCATTATGAAGAAGGTTGGGAATGAGAGGTACTCAGGCAAAGGATAAACCATTCCTAACTGTTAGTGTTTTTTAAAAGAATGTATCAAATGACTTTATAAATGTTTTGGAGCCCTCTCAAATCACATCTCAAATCCACCCTATGGCAACTTAGATTTGAGTATACCATTAGTGTAATTTGAGTATACCATTAATGTACCAATTGAGTGGGATTACTGTTTATAAGGTAAATAGATAGGTCATTTGGATTAACCTGAAATTTAGAGATCTTTTTACACTGTTAAAAGAAAAGTTTAAGAACTTGTATAAGATTGAAATCCCACCAGCAGTGGAGGATTATCCCCCTTTTTCAACATCCCTGACAGCATTTGCTTGTGATTTTTTTTTATTATTATTATTTTTTATTTTAGATATTCTTTATTTACATACGAATTTCTCCATTCCCATTTTCCCCTCCAAAAAACAAAGAAACAAACAAAAACAACAAAACCAAACCCCTGTTGCCTCCCCCTTCCCCATGCCTGCCACCCCGCCCTCTCCCACTTTCTGGCCCTGGCATTCCCCTACACTGGGGCTCAGAACCTTAAAAGGGCTGAGGTATCTTAGCCATTATGATTGATGTAAGGATGAAACTCAAGGTCATTTTGATTTGCATTTTTCCCCTGATCACTAGGAGTGTTGAATATTTCTTTAGGTGCTTCTAGGACAATGAGATTACTCTGTTGGTAATTCTGTATACAATTTTCAATTTGGGATATTTGGTTTGTTGCAGTCTACTTGATTTCTTTATATATTTTGGATATTAGCTTTCTGTAGGAAGTAGGTTTAGTGAAGTTATTTTCCCAACTGTGGGATGCCATGTTTTTCCATGTGGACAGTGTCTTTGCCTTACAGAAGTTTTTAGTTTCATGAAGTTTCATTTATCAATTGCTGATTTTAAAGCTTCAGTAATTGGTGTTCTATTCAGGAAATTGTCTGGCAATCAATCTGTTGCTTTGAAACTGGAAATAGTTGTTTGTACCTGAAGACCCAGCCACATGACTTCTGGACATTTACCCAAAAGATATTCCACCATACCCTAAGAGTAAGTGCTCTACTAGGTTCATAGCAGGTTTATTCCAAATAGCCAGAAACTGGAAACAACTGAGATGCTTAATCTACACAGTGGAATACTAGTCAGATATTAATAACAAGGACATCATGAATTTTACAGGCAAAGAGATGGAACTAGAAGATATCTGAGTGAGATATCCCAGATGCCAAAACCATGCGTGGTATGTGCTCACTGATAAGATTATATTAACTATAAAATATAGAATATCCATGATACCAAAAGACCAAAAGAAATTGAACAAGAAGGAAGGTCCAAGTGAGCTTGCTGGAATCTTAGTAAAAAGGGTGAATAAAATAGTCATAGGAACCAGAGGGAGGGAGAAAGCTGGGTAGGATAAGGGAGGGGGGCAATTAGGGGCAAGATCAGAAGTGGAGAGGGAAAAAAGAGAGAGCCTCACAAGGCCAGGAGAATGAATGGCAATCTGCAGCTGGTGAAGGGCTATATGTTTGCAACTCTCCAGAATTCCCAGAGACTTAGGGTGTGGGAAAATCCAAGAAATTTATGCAGGTGATTTTAGCCAAAATGCCTAACAGTGGGGACATGGAATCTGAAGAAGTTACCCCCTGAAGTGAGGAATAATGCTCCATTCTAGTTCCATGCTCCTAAATTTGTCTAAGAGAAATGCAGGGACAAAGATGGATCATAGACGGAAGGAATGGCTAACCAATACCTAGAACAACTTGAGACCCAGCCCTTATGCAAACACCAATCCCTGACACTATTAATGATACTCTTATATTTGTAAAAAGGAGTCTATTGTGGCTGTCCTCTGAGAGGCTCTACCCAGAAGCTGAGTAAAACAGATGCAGATGACCATAGCCAAATAAAGGACAGTGAACGGGGAGTCCTAGGAAAAAGAGGGGAAGGTTTTGAAAGCCCTTAAGGGATAGGAACCCAACTGGAAGACCAACAGAGTTAACTAACTTTGATTCATAGGAGCTTTCAGAGACTGAGCCACTACTCAAAGAGTATACCAAAGCCCCTGGCACACATGTAATAGACATGTTTTTCGATCTCCATGACTGTCTTGTCTGTGCCCAGTGGGAGAGGATGGACCTGCAAAGACTTGGTCACCAGGATGTTTGGATACCCACAGCGGTTCCACCTTCTCAAAGCAAAGAGAAGGGAGATAGAGAGTCAACGAGGGATGGGGCATAAAGATTAAAAAATTAATGATTCAAAATGAAAGAAAATATAAAAAAAGGAGAAAAATGTTTAGAGCATTTTGATAAGGTTTCCAGAAATTCTCAAGGAAACTGTCATCTAGGAAACAAGGCCCTTATCTGAAGGTTTAGTAGACTTGGACATAAGACATTTTAAAATATCTGTTGCCAAAGATATTATTTAATCTTTATAAGGGCAGACTGCAGTACAAATGCTGTATTTTCACATATACTTTACATTATTTAACTTTATTAATATTGTTGTGGAACACCTCCCTAAATCTTGGTGGCTTATAAACAAATTTCTGCTGATATTCCACAGAGAACATTTTTAGCCCACGAGGATATACATCTCTACTTCAGTTTTATTAACTTTGTTATGGCATAGAAATTAGTCTTTGCTTTACACAAGAGATTCTTTTCCCTAGATACTAATTTCCAGACATAAACTCTCTTCTGATGAGAAATGCTTAAAATCTGCAGTGGTTGGGAGTATGTGTGTCAGGTTTGTTCATACGCATAAGACTCCTATTACTGAACATTGGAAATAAGTCTATTTTATCAAGTAAAGTTATTTTTTTAAATATATTTAAATTTTCTCTTTTCTAATGTGGATTGCATATGAGAATTCTTAAACTTTACTTAGACATTAGAGAGCTCCTTAGTGTTTTCAGGAATGACAGATGATAACAAATGAAAATAATTCCTTTCTAATATCAAACATTATGAGCGTGAAAATTGGAGACTAAAGATGTCACATATACTTTTCTTTTTGTCTCTTTTTCCATCTGTTTTTCTGTCTTTCATTTTATTTTCTCCTCTGTTTATGTCTGGGGGTGTTTGGGTGTGTGCATGTATTTATACGTGTGTTTGCATGTGTGTGATACTCTAGTTCTCTCTTTCCTCTCTTGTATCAACTTACTTCACAACAGAGTATGAGCTTCCTTTTGCCATCATAACCAATTCAGAGGGTTCAATAGTTTTTCTGCAGTAGTCAGGCAGTCAGTTATTGCTTGTGAACAGAGATAAGCATTTTGTATTCAATTTTCTTTGAACTTATTAAAAAGTAATTTCAATGTTATCCCTATAGAACAATGTAAACCTGACTTCCAAGAAAATTTTCCTAACATTCTTTACATTTGTGCTTACTTTTCATTTCACTGCCCTTTCTTTTCTTTCTTCATTTTTCTGTTTGTATGACTAGAAAAGGATTTAAGGAAAGTCTTTTTTAAATGATTTTGCTGTTGTTTGGGGAATTTTAATTTTATTACAAGTTCCTTCTTTCCTTTTCTTCTTTTAAAGCATCTCATATACCTTGGCCAGCTTTCCTTCCATAAGTCTGTCTCACTGTTATTGCATGCATATATACTTACCTTCCTAAATATTACCTGTTCATTTATGTAGTGCATATATCTATGTTTTCAGGACTAATCATTACCATCATATAATCAATTCTTGAACTCCTCACTGGATAAGAGAACATCTTGTGCTTCCAGCTGTATTTAGTTGCTTAAGTTTCTTAGTGTAAGGTTGATTGTTTGTAGGCTTTTTACTTTTATTTTAGTATGTTTGTTGATTTTTCTTTCTGTCTGTCTTTCTTTCTCTCCCTCCTTCCTCCTTTCTTCTTCCTTCCTTCTTTCTTTCCTTTTACTTTCCTTTTCGTCTGCCTTCTGTTTTCTCTGTCTCCGTTTCTCTGTCTCTGTCAATCTCTCTCTCTCTTTCTCACTCTTTCTGCTTGACAAAGAAGATGATGAAGTCAAAGCTATACATGTTAGTTCACAATAGAAAAAAATGCTACAATGCTACACTCTTTCAGTTTTTGTTTCTGTTTTCCTCAGTTTTATTTGAAGTAACAAAAAAATATGCATTTTCCCAATGCATTTTATTTCAGAAAGTCGGGGAATAAGAAACTTTACTATGAGACAATGTTTACACTGTCATGACATTTTAAGTCAGCCACTATATCTAACAAGTTACTTAAACAAATCTAGTGAAGTTTTCATTCATTTTTTCTTAATTTAGGCAATTATAATATATGAATATATATATGTATAACACATATAAATATATTATAATTTGGGCAAGTGTAAAATATATATTATATCTAACATATACATTATATATGTTATTATATAATACCAGATTTATGTTTTTGCATGCTCTAACTTTTCATAATTAATCATATCTAAGATATAATTTGAAAAGGACAATCTAATTTGTCCTTTCCATATTCCAACTTATATGTAATGATGAGCCATAATTTAATGATGGTTCCTTTGGATAACTTATTGCATTAATATTCTAAGAAATATTCTAATACAACTTTGTAAGTGCTTTTAAATTATTTTAAATATGATTAGATTTTATAAAACACTGAGCTTACTATCTTTAATTTAGAATAATTTAGGCTTTAATTTTTATTGATTGTCCTAATAAGATTTTAAATATATTTTCCCATTCATTTTCTTAAAATTGACTCATATATTTGACTCATTTTAGAGCTTGCTTATAATGAAATAAGTAGTTTTAAAAAGAAATGAAAAGTGTTATGGATTTATCATTGGGTTTCTGAATTTTACTTTTAATTTTGAATATTATTGAAATTTCAGAACTTTCCCAAGGCATTAACTTCAGATGAAATTTTTATAGTACTACAACATGTAATTGTAGGTAATTTTCTCCTAGTTTCATATTGTTAGGGTGTGTGAATGTGGTACAACTATGTATATGAGCTAGACAAAATAGACCATTGACAGCCAGGTCAAATCTTTAATAAAGTTCACTGATTAGATTAAATCTCATCACATATCAAATTATAGCAGTTAATGTTTTTCAAACAAAATTGTACCACCCTCCCCAGATATATACTTAATTTAATTGTGGCTTATACTAACACATATGAGAGACATTTACTGAGTTTTGATTTTTGTACAAATCCCAACTACCTAATATTTTTAAATTTTTATAACTCTGTTTTCCTGTACTACAAGCCTAGGTTCTTGGCATTAATTCAATATTTTTCTGCAGTTAACAGAAACCTCTTCTTTCTCCCCTTTTCTCTTTCCAGAAGTACTAAGGTCTTCCTGACTATACTGCATGTAACAGACATGGAGGAGGTAAACTGTACCTATATGGCAGAGTTCATTCTTCTTGGCTTTTCTGATGTCCCAGAGCTGGCAATCTTTCTCTTTCTGATGTTCCTTGTCATTTATGGAGTGACAGTCATAGCAAACCTGGGCATGACTGTGCTGATTCAGGTCTGCTCTCGACTTCACACTCCCATGTACTTTTTCCTCAGCCACCTGTCATTTGTGGACTTCTGCTATGCTTCCATCATTGTGCCAAAGATGTTCACTGATATTATCAACAAGGATAAAGTTATTTCTTACCAGGAATGCATGTTACAATTTTATTTGTTTTGTACCTTTGCTATCACTGAAGTCTTCCTATTGGCTGTAATGGCCTATGACCGCTTTGTGGCCATTTGTAATCCACTATTGTACATGGTCATCATGTCCCCAAAGCTCTGTCTTGTTCTATTGTCCTGTTGCTACCTCTATGCATCAGTGTGTTCTCTGATTCACCTATGCTTAGCTCTTCAGATCCCATCATTTAAATCAAATGTGATTAACCATTTCTTTTGCGACCTGCCTCCTCTCTTAAGTCTTGCTTGCTCTGATGTTAGTATGAATGAGTTTTTTCTGTTTGTCATTGTCAATTTCAATGAGATTCTCACTATTGTGATCATCTTCACCTCCTACTTGTTTATCCTCATCACCATTCTGAAGATGCGCTCTGCAGAAGGGAGACGCAAAGCCTTTTCGACTTGTGCCTCCCATCTCACAGTCATCATGGTCTTCCATGGAACAATCCTTTTTATTTATTGTCAGCCCAACTCTGGCAATAGTCTAGATGTTGATAAAGTGACTACAGTCTTCTACACTGTTGTCATTCCAATGCTGAACCCCTTGATCTATAGTCTGAGGAATAAGGATGTGAAAGAGGCTCTCAGAAAAGTATTAGGCTCTAAAAAGAATTCTTTACTAGATATTTTTAGCAAAACTTAGGGATTCATAGTGAAGACCCATATATAGGCAAACATAGAGCATTGAAAATGATGACTATTTTACAATGATACTTACTCTTTTCTTTTTCTTTTTCTTTTTCTTTTTCTTTTTTGGTTTGGTTTTTCAAGACAGAGTTTTTCTATATTGCCCTTGCTGTCCTGGAACTCACTCTGCAGACCAGACTGGCCTCTAACTTAGAAATCCTCGTGCCTCTGCCCACCAAGTGTTGGGATTAAAGGTCTGTGCAACCACTGCCCGGCTACAATGATACTCATTAATGAGTCTTAGTATTCACATATCCCTGGGTATCCTCTACGTGCACACGCACAATTGAGGAACTTTAAAGGTTGTACATATATGTTGGTCTTCATTTTGAAGTATTTTAAGCTGATGTGAGTTATGATGTAGTCCAAGCATCTTTTTATGATTGTAGACCTTCATTATAGCACAATTTATGGAATATATTATCCACTTAAAAATTAACTTCCTGTTAACATTTTGTCAAGCAGTTTGTACACAAATATCTGTAGTTTATAAACTAGTCTATATAATATATAAATTAAAGGTTTTTTGATGTTTCCTTTACTAGTTGGTATTTGAATCACTGTATTGAGATAGAATTTCATTAAAAAATTATGTTAAAAATGAATGCAAGAAAAACATTTATTCACAAGAATCCAGGAAATATTAATTACATGTTATACTCAAGGAACTTTCAACCCATTTTATTTATAATCCTTTGTACATTTTATCCTTGTATTTTTCTGTATTGGGCTTTTCCATCATTGGCTTGCCTTATTGGTGCCTGCATTTATGACTTTTCTCTGACTTCTTCATACTCTTTCTTCACTATAGTGAGAGTTAACATGCACCTCACCTCTAAGCACATCTCTAGTCTCTGGTAGGTTTTTGCATATGCATTTGACCTTAATAAAATATTCTTTTGTCACTTTTTACAAATACCAAGATAATGTTTCTTCATGCATCTTGATTCATGTTTTGTGGGCTCCCTCTCCCTCATCTTGGAGAGCGAAAATGAAACTGTCCTTAGATCCAGGACTGTAGATGCCTCCTGTGGAGAAGACGCTGGACTGCTGTAGATCAAAGCCTGTCGGACTTTCTTTGAAATTCTTTTTCCTCCGGTCTCGTGTTTATGTTAAGATTGGTTACTTTCGGTTTCCCCTTGGGTTCGATCCTGCCTCTGGTTATATAAACTCAGTTCTCCCCTACGTAAAATAACACCTTGATACATCTACTTGGTGTGGTTTCTTTTGTCTCTTTCTCTCACCTGCTTATTTCCACAGGTACTCAATAATCTTCTAGTCCGAGATCACCCAGGGAGTGAGGGCCCGCTGGACGGTCCCCCTCATATGGTGCCCAACGTGAGTCTTTGGACACAGGAGAAATTAATTGAGAGACCCCACCGCTGGATGCAGAGCTCTAGTTTATTAAGGAAAAAAGGATCCAGATTATTGTAGTCATTCTCACGGTAAGATTGGGTTAGTGCTGACCTAGAATCCGTGTGAGACTACTGGAATTCTAGGCAAGAACATAGGTATTTGCCTAATACCTTAAGGGGCCTAGGGAAATTTTTTTGGCAGTAGATTAAGCATGGGTGCACAGATCTCTAAGATGGCTTCCCAGAACGTGGGAAGGCTTCTGGAGACAAAAGGAGTAAGGGGGGCAGAGCCAGAGAGTGTCTTAATGCACCAGCTGTGATTCCCATGCAAATGTGTCAAGAGAATGTCTTTTTACCCTACATTGTTTTTAATGAGAGAGAGTGAAATGTGGGCTCCCTCTCCCTCATCCTGGAGAGCAAAAATGAAACTGCCCTCAGATCCAGGACTGCGGATGCCTCCTGTGGAGAGAATGCCTGACTGCTGCAGATCAAAGCCTGTTGGATTTTCTTTGAAATTCCTTTTCCTCCGGTCTCGTGTTTATGTTAAGATTGGTTACTTTCGGTTTCCCCTTGGGTTCGATCCTGCC
>NW_022196897.1:74169564-74172264 GCF_008632895.1 Mastomys coucha | reverse complement strand
GGTGTGGTTTCTTTTGTCTCTTTCCCTCACCCGCTTATTTCCACAGGTACTCAATAATCCTCCAGTCCAAGATCATCCACGGAGTGAGGGCCCGGTGGATGGTCCCCCTCAATGTTTCACTTCTATAATACAAGGTGATTGATATTCAGTTTCTACCATATATTTACCGTATAACATTTATTATGGCATCTAATGTTAGAAAACAGTTCGATTATGTTCAAGAAAGCAAAAGTTGTTCTGATTTTGAATTTTTACTTTTAAGCAATTTACTTCATTCAGTATTCTCTGTGTTAATATTGGTTATATCTGCTATCTTCATGGTTCTTCACTCATTAAATATTGATTTCTCAGAATAGGAACTCACAGATATTTATATTCAGAAATAGAAAATAAAATATTAGTCACTAAAAAGGACATAGTAAATTTTATAACTATTTTTATTACATATCTCTACTATATATGAATATTCTGTGTTTATTGGTAAAATTGATTAAAATATGTCTTAGGATAAAATAAATATGGGGTTTAAATAACAATGTTTATTTCAAAATGTAATGCAGGAAAACAACAATTGCTTTATATTTTCAATTATCTTATTCTGGATTATTATAGCTGAAACAAGACATTCTTTTTCATTACAACACCAAAGGTCTGAGTCATCCTACACCAAAGGCCTAGGTTTTGTGTTTCATATAGTGCAAGCAAAAAATAAATATGATGAAATTTTTTTCTCTAATACCTTTGGCATATACACAGCTAAGTGGCCAGTATATGTGAGGTAAGATTCAATCACTTCTCTACTTCAGTATGAATAAGAAAGCAGTAGTTTAGTGCTATAAAGTTGAGAATTGTGGAAATTCAAGAATAATTTTGAAGAAAGTAAAAACAAAGTTCATATCATGAATTTTCACTAATCAAAAAAATGAATCAGAATAGGCATTGAGGAATTGAGTATTGAAAATAGAGTTGCAGACTAACCTGGACCCTTAGGGGCTTCCATAGACTGAGTCACCAACCAAAAAGTAATCACAAACTGGACCTAGGCCCCCTGCACATATGTAGCAGATGACTTTCTTGGTCTGCATGCAGGTTCCCCAAAAACTGGAGCTGGGTTGGCCCTGAGCCTGTGGCCGACATGTCTGCCTGTGGATCCTAAAATGGACAGCCTTGTCTGGAATCAGTAGAAGAGGATGTACCTAGTCCCTTGGCAACTAGATGTGCAACGTTGAGGGTGGGAATGCATGAGGGTTAGATGAGTAATGGGAGTTTTGGGGGCTGATACCTAGTCAGGGGTTTCTTTTTCTAAGAGGAATTGGGAGGACTTACTTAACAGAATAGTGGGAAGATAGGAAAGGCTGATATTAGGTTGTAAAGTGAACAAATAAATAAATTTAATAAATAAATTAATAAGAAAATAAATAAATAAAATAGCGATACAGATGCCATTAACAAAGCTTAACCTCACAGGAGATACTTCCAAGGATACTGTAACTTTCATTCAAGTTTGCCATGGAATTAAAATTACATCATCAAAAGTATTCGATGTTAATTGCTTGTTCTAAAGTCTCTAGAGAATAACGCAACCAATTATTTCTAGGCTATAATGCCAGGTGGGAGAGACAATAAGTATAATAATAGAGTTAGCGACTCCCTCAAATAAGTTCTTTCTACAGAAGCAAGAGGAGACTGTACTTACCTCCAACAGGTTTGTCTACAGGTTTGAAAAAATATTGGTAATATTTTCCCTGTGATCTATGTAGAACACCACAGCTTTTGTGTCACTATTTCATGAGAAAACATAATTTAGGAGAACATTTGAAACACTAATGGCATTTGAACCTCAAATCCAGGAAACAAAAGGTCCACTCTGTTAAAAGTTATGTTGAAAGAACATTGTTTGGTTGTGAGCATGTATTTGGAATACAGTCAGTCATGAGTGATTTCAAATATATATATATATATATATATATATATATATATATATATATCCTCATGTAAGTGAAAATTTGGACTAGTTTAGAGTTAAGATAGAAATTTAAATTGTTGAATCACAATGAATAAAGAATACGTTCTGGAGTCAGGCAGTGGTGGATCCTGCCTTTAATCCCAGCACTTGGGAGGCAGAGGCAGGTGGATTTCTGTGTCGAGGCCAACCTGGTCTACAGAGTGAGTTCCAGGACAACCAGGGCTATACAGAGGGAACTGCCCCCTCAAAACAAACAAACAAACAAAAACAAAACAAAAAACAAAACAAAAACAAGAATACCTTCTGGGAAAACACCCTAACAAGCTTTCATTCCCTTCACATGAATATAGGGATTGAATGAATATTTGAGATGAATTACAGGGAGAAGAAAGAAATTCATAAAAAGACATACCATTCTCATTGTTTGTTTTGAACTATTATTTTTAGATAAGAGCATTTCCTGATTTTCACTCTTCATGTTTAACTCAGTGTAGATATTCAGAATTTCTTTGAAGCAATCTTCACATTCCATGGAATAAATTCCATAATTTTCATCTTAATGATTTAATTTGAATATAACAAGAAGAGATGCTGTAAAAGACAACCAAATCAGTTAAGGTAATAGATTGTGAAAACTGATGTTTATCATTTCACATGTGGAAATCTCATTCTGTAATGCTAACGACCATTTGACTGAAAGTGAAAACACAGTAGTTTGGAGGCTTTGTTTTTTT
>NW_022196897.1:74142861-74169554 GCF_008632895.1 Mastomys coucha | reverse complement strand
TTTTTCTATTGAAGAAGTTTTGTTAAACTCCACTTTCTTCATCAGCAGAAAAAAGGCAACATAAAACATAATTTACATTAAAAGCAAATGTAAAAATTGAATTTGATAGATAAGATTCTTAGCCAATTCATATAATATTAATATTGTTGTGATTGCAAATGATGTAGATTGTTTTGTAATATCTCAGCATGCACAAATATTATTATAAGGTAGTTTTCATAGGTGATGCTTTCTGTACTTGTATGTTTCATTGGAAATTCCAGTACCATTAAAATAAATTATTTTATTTGACCAACTTTTAAGAGAAAGAGCTTGAGACTTCAGTAAATTTGATTGCTTCATGTTTGATCATGATTTTATGTTTCTTTAGTTAATTATTGTATTGCACAATAGTGATTTGTAATCATATTTAAACATATTTAAGAAAATGACTAGAGCTATGAAATCACTCATAATATACTAGCTATTTAATTTCTGAATCCCTGGTTAATATGTCTTGATATTTCAATATCTCAATATCACAAAAGGTATGTATTTTGTTTCATCTTTAGGCCTATTGATAGTTAGTTAGGCATGCTTTATGTGTGAACTTTTTCCCCCTATTTTATTTTCAAGATCGATTTTCAGATCTCACCAGAAGGAATCATGATTCTGACAGACATAAATCTAACTTCTGAGGTCACATTCACTCTCTTGGGCTTCTCAGATTACCCAGAACTACAGGTTCCCCTCTTCTTGTTGTTTCTGGCAATCTACAGCTTCAGTGTGGTAGGGAACCTAGGGATGATTATGATCATCAAAATTAACCCCAAACTGCACACCCCCATGTACTTCTTCCTCAGCCACCTCTCCTTTGCAGATTTCTGCTATTCCTCTATCATCGCTCCCAAGATGCTGGTGAACCTTGTTGTAGAAGACAGGACCATTTCATTTTCAGGATGTATGATGCAGTTCTTTTTCTTTTGCACATTTGTAGTGACTGAGCTAATTCTATTTGCTGTAATGGCCTATGACCGCTTTGTGGCTGTCTGTAATCCCCTGCTGTACACAGTTGTAATGTCACAGAGGCTCTGTGCACTTCTAGTGCTTGGATCATATACATGGGGGGTGGTGTGCTCCCTGACACTCACCTGTTCTGCCTTAAATTTGTATTTTCGGGGTTTCAACAAAATCAATCACTTTTTCTGTGAACTGTCATCCCTAATAGCCCTCTCTTGCTCTGATTCTCATCTCACCCAGTTACTGCTTTTTATTGTTGCTACTTTCAATGAGATAAGCACACTGCTAATCATTCTTACGTCATATTTGTTCATTATTGTCACTGCTCTGAAAATGCATTCATCTAGTGGGCACCGCAAAGTCTTCTCTACCTGTGCTTCCCACATGACAGCCATCACCATCTTCCATGGGACCATATTATTCCTCTACTGTGTGCCCAACTCCAAGAACTCCAGGCATACAGTCAAAGTGGCTTCTTTGTTCTACACAGTGGTGATCCCTATGCTAAACCCCTTGATCTACAGTCTGAGAAATAAAGATGTCAAAGACACAGTCAGTAAAATAATGAATGTAAGATATTTTTCTCAATGAATTTAAGCATTAAGATACAGTTAATTGTACTATTAAAAAAATGTTTAAGTTTGTGAATGAGTGTACTGTGCATTAAAATCTCATTTTAAAACTTCTGATTTTTCAAAAGAGAAACAAAATTTTCCAGTGAAAAAAACATATTTTAGGACCAAGAGATGATACTATGTTTGGCCTGAAAATACTGTACTGATTGACTTTAACTTCAGTCTTTTGTTTTTAATGTGTAGCATAGTTTTGTTCACAGGATGATTCGGCGTAACAAATGAAAATATATAAGTCATATGTGATACATTATATGCATGTGGCACCAACTTACACTGCCAAATATTTACTCTTTGTGATAAATATAAGACTAGAGTACTCAAAGATTTTCATCTTCACAATATGGATATAGAGAAATAAGTGGTAGATAGGGAAAGATGCTTTCAGCTTTTCATGACCTCCAAATCCAATGTTATTGTGAAATACCATAATAATGTCTCCGGTGAGAATTACTTCTAAATGCATTTGGGGACATAGGAATAATTGCTTCCTAATTTCATATTGTTTTACCCTGTAATTTTATAGATGACAAGCACTTAAATACAAACAAAACAACAGGGGAGACATTTTATTTATCATGACTTGTGAAAGAGTGACATTTCATTCAGGAGCAATGCGCAGGAGGTAATTATGTTTTATTACAGCAATAATACCATAATTACTTGATCCTATTTTCCTTTGTCTTAAAAGGCTTGTTATAATGTGTTCCAAGAAACGTACATGAAAATAAGACATTCATACTATTTTAATTGTTTCTGAAAAGGATCTCAGTGTAGTTGGCTATACGGGTTTATCAGAGGTTTAGAAACAGTAAATGGCTTTTTAGAATGTTGACAAATGTCAACAATATGTTCATTTAAATTCTAATGCTATTTTACTATTATTTATTTGAAATTATAGTTGTCACTGAACATTTTAGTGCAGTTGTTTTAAAGCATTTAGATCTAATTTGCCTTTGTTGTATATAAAGATTGTATTAAAATTTAACTTGTAGTTTTAACCTAAATAGAGAAAAGAAGACCAAGAACATAGTTTATAATAGTCTTGTATAATAGTCCTATAATTATCATAATATTTTTATATTATAATCTCAAATTATAAAAAATCTCAAAGAGAAAATACTAGACTTGGAGTTTTATATTTATTTTTATTAGGTCTGTTCTATTCTTTTGTTGGATTATGTAGAATATAATGGTTTTACATTTCACATTTTCTGCATCTACAATAGGGAAGTATTAAGAGACATTTTATTTTAACTTTTCCAATGATTAATTATCTATCACAATAGTAGAAATATAATAGAAATAATATGTTAATTAAAAAATCATAATGATTTACCACTTTCAATTAGTGAATTTTTTTTCTGTAAATGGTAATTATATGTTTTCATTAATAAAAGATGATGGCAACTAAGATTTTAGTCTAAAAATAATACTTTTAAAAATAATTTACTTCCATCCTTTTGTCTGCAAAATGCATGATGTCCTCATTCTTAATAGCTGAGCAGTGTTGTGCAAATGAATCACGTTTTCTGTATCCATTCTTCTGTTGTGGAACATCTGGGTTGTTTCCAGCTTCTGGCTATCACAAATAAGGCTGCTATTAACATAATATAATGCATGCACCTGTGGCATGGTGGGGCATCTTTTGGGTATATGCCAACAGGCAGCTTAAAGAGTCAGATGTAGATACTTACACCCAACCAATGGACAGAAGCCTGGGATTCCTGTGGTTAAATTGGGAAAGAAAGGGCTGGAAGACGTTGAAGAGGAGGACCACTATGGGAGGACAAGAAGCCTCAACTAACTTGAACCCTGAGATCTCTCAGACACTGAACCACCAACTAGGCATCATACACTACCTGATATGAGTCCTCCCCCTGCCCACCTCCCCCCGCACATATAACAAAGGACTGCCTGGTCTGGCCTCAGTGAAAGAAGATGCACTTAACCCTGGAAAGACTTGAAGCCTCAGGGAATGGGAAGGTCTGGTGGGGAGACAGGAGAGGGGGAGGGGATGTGCGTGGTCAGAGGGAGGACCAGGAGGGGGATGGTGATTGGACTGTGAAAAAAGTTTAAATAATAACAATAATAATAATAACAATGATAATACATTTTAAACATTTATTTCTACTCCATCTTTACCCCTTGTAAAACTTGTAGGCAGGAAAAATTGTGGATCTAAGGTTTTGTAGCTGGGATGGTATAAAAATCCCTCTTGTGGAAGTCTTGCCTGGGTATAGGATATAGGTAGTTCAGATTCCACATCCTCCATTGTGAGGAGTCTTTGCTAGTGTTACCCTCATAGACTCTTTGGAGTTTCCATTCTCTTAGGTTTCTAGCTTGTCCTAGAGATGTATCTCCCTTTCCAGTTGTCTATATGAGTACTCTCTCTGTCTTCCCTCCTCCAACCCCATTCTGATCCCTTTTGTACCCATTCCCATCCCTATTTCTCTCCAATCCCCTCCCTCAGTCTACTCATGATGACTATTCTAGTTTCCATTCTCAGTGAGATTCACATATCTCCCTTGAGTGGTCAAACAATGAATAGTCCAGCTTGATCCCCATGCCATGAGCTGAAGATTCCACCCCTGATGGAGACAAATACAAAGATCCAAAGTCAATTAGTTAGGGCTTGAGGAATCCTGCTGCAGAGAGCAAGGAAGAGTTGCAAGAACCAGAGGAATCAAGGATACCAGAAGAAAACGTACAGAATCAACAATCTTTGGCCGTAGAACCACACCGAGACTGAAACACCAACTAAGGAGCATGCATGAAACTGACTTAGGCCTTCTACATGTGTAACAGATGTACAATTTGGTCTTCATGTGGGACACCTAATCACAAGTGCATGGACTGTCTGTGACTCTGTTCATGCCTCTGGTACCCTTTCCCCTTACTGGGCTGGCTTGTCTAGTTTCAGTGAGATAACATGCCCCTAATCTTACTGCCACTTGATATACCAAGGCTGGTTAGTACCCATGGAATACCTACCTTTTTCTAAAGATTAACAAAAGAGGATTGGATGAAGGGAAAGGGAGAGGAGAAAACTGGAAAGAAAGAAGAAACTGCAGTCAGGTTGTAAAGTAACTAGATAATAATAATAATAAATAATAATAATAATTTTTGGTTTCTGAAATCAAGAGAGCAATTTAGAAATAGTGCTATGTAAACAAATCTCCTTAGTAAAATTTATTGAAAATTATATATTTTTTTCAATTTCAAGGAACTCAAGGCAGATGATATAAATTACATATAGAACTTAATTTATTTTTGTGAATTCAATTTTGTAAATTTACATTTAAAATACTATTAAACACAATTTTAATTCATGTATGTACATGGTTTGTTTGATATTTTCATATTTTTCATATATTTAAATTGAAACAGTATGAAACTGGAGAGATGGCTCAATGGTTAAGAACACTAATCATTTCCTGGAGAACCTGGGTTTGGTCCTCAGCATCCACATGGTGACTAACAACACTCGATATCTCCATTCCCAAGATATATAGTACCATCTTCTCACTTTCTCTGGTGAGACATGCATATGGTCAATGTATATACATTCAGCCAAACACTCACATACATAAAATAAAATAAATTAATCTTAAGTAAATTAAAAATAGACACAATTTTAAGTTTATATCATAAATACTTTATGTCCGTCATAATTAAACTCAAATAAATTCATGTTAGATTTCTTGACATTTTTTCTGCCTCTGGTTTACACTTATATTTATATTCTGTGCTCATTTCTTGTGTTAATCATATTCTTTTGTAAACCCTAAAAATATATGGAAGTTTATGTTTGCTTATTTATATATATATAAGAATAAACAATCCACTCATTAATGGCTTGATAGAATACATTGGTCATAAGTCAGAATTCCTAAAACTGACCTTGCTCAGTCAGTTGGTCAGTGCAGGAAGGAATGCTTGGAGAAACAACCTGTCATTCTTCAAGCAGACAGTTCAAGTCCCAGCACCCTGTAGCTGCATCCTAAGCCCAAGGAAAGAGAGGCCATGGACACATCCTCATCCTATACCTGTAGAGTCAAAAACAGACTTGCTAGCTCCAAGCTATCCTTTTTCTAGGAAGTATCCATTGTACACAATGTATAATGAATAGTCCATTCTGTTGAGAATAGGCTCTATCTTGTTTCTGCCTTCTGCCTCCTCACATTGCCTCATAAATCTAACATACTCTAGCACTATGAATAGTTTCTATGAACTATTTTGTTAGGTCTCAAAAATTATACAACATATCTTGAATTATATTCTTTAATCATATCTATTTACATGTATTTTTATTTATGTTTTAATTAATACATTTACTTTATATCCTGATCACGGCTTCCCTTTTCTTTTCTCTTTCCCTTCTCTCTTCTGATTTCAGTGCCTCCCTCTAACCTCTCCAAGCCCTGCTTCCACCCATCCTCTTCTTCTGCTTGGAATAGGAGAGGCTTCCCATGGATATCAACAAGCCTTGTCATATCAAGTTACAATAAGACTAGGTGAATCTTCTACTACTGAGGATAGATGAGGCATCCCAGTTAGTGGAAAGGGATTGAAAGGCAGGTAATAACGTCAGAGATGGCCCCTGCCCCTGCTGCTATGAGTCCTACAGGAAGGCAGAGATGCACAAATGTTACATATGTGCAGAAGACCTAGATCTGCCTCATACAAGCTTTCTGATAGGCAGTTCAGTCACTATGGACTTCTATGTGGTGTTCTTGATGCCCCTTGCTCTTTCAATCACTTCTCCCCATTCCAAAGGATTCTCCAAGTTCCACATAATGTTTGGTTTGGGGTCTCTGCATCTATTTCCACCAGTTTCTGGAAAAAAAACTCTCCAATAACAGTTATGCTAGGATCCTGTCTACAAGTATGCCAGAATATCATTAATAGTCTCATGGAATAAGTCTCAAGTTGAGTCAGTCATTAGTTAGTCCTTCCTTTATATTCTGTTCCATCTTTTACCCCTGCCCATATTGTAGGCAGGACAAAGTGTGGTTCTAAGATTTAGTGTGTGGGTTTGTATCCCAGACTCTCCCTTGAAAGTCTTGCCTGGTTAAAGGGGATGGGCAGTTGAGGTTTCATATGCCCTATTGCTAAGAGTCTTAGCTATGGTCACCCTTAATAGATTCCTGGGAGTTTCCATAGTCCAAGGTTTCTAGCTCATC
This sequence comes from Mastomys coucha, assembly GCF_008632895.1. Lineage (NCBI taxonomy): Eukaryota > Metazoa > Chordata > Mammalia > Rodentia > Muridae > Mastomys > Mastomys coucha. The sequence continues at coordinate 74,162,737 of NW_022196897.1, read as the reverse complement.
CCAGAGATGCTCCTCCACATCTCCTGCATGCCCAATCCAGTTGTCTCTCCCAGTACTCTCTCCTTTTATCCTCCCTCCACCTTTTCTGTTTCCCATTACCAACCCATCCTCACTTATTCTCCTTCCTCATTCTACCTGTGACACTTAATTTATTTCCACTTCTCTGTGAGATTCAAGTATCCTCCTACCCCTGTGCTCTCCTTAATATGATTCTTCTTTGGGTTTATGGTTAATAGCATGGTTATCCTGTACTTTATAACTAACATTCATTTATGAGTATCGACCATGTCATACTGTGTTTGTCTTTCTACATCTTGGTTACCTTACTCATGATGATCTTTTTAGTTCTATGGCATGAGACAGGAGAGAGGGCTAGAGAGCCAGGAGAATGAATGGAAATATGCAGCTGCCTGGGGTGGGTTGTGTGGAGATTAGGAAGTCACAGAAACCCAGTTTCCCTTTCACCTAGCTTGGCTGCATTGTATGGCCTCAGTAGGAGGTGATACAACTAGTTCTGCTGAAACATGTTGTGCATGGGTGACTTGGTTCCCATGGGCAGTGTTCTCTTCTCAAAGGAGGAGCTGAGTGAAGAATGGAGGGACAGAGTTATGAGAGTGGGACTGGGAGGAGAGGAGGGAGATGGGGCTGGGATCAGGATATAAAGTGAATAAATAAATAAATGAATAAATAACTGGCAGTGGGGGTATAAGAATTTTGGCCTAGATAGGGAGCTAACATTCTAATTAGGTTGGATTAATCACTTTACCAAGGGACCACCTCCTAGGAAACAAGCACACCATAAGTCCTAACAAAGTAACATGAGGAATAAATATTATGGTAATGAGGTACAGTACTGTTTCTTCCCCAGATTCCTTTTACCTCTGAGTCCTGCACAGGCACACCTCCACAGTGAAGGTCCTCTGGATCTTCCACCTTGGGCCCAGTCAAAAAACGTTAACTTTTCCTTTTACCTACTTTTATTTTTTGCTGTCTTTTTCTCTCTGATGCGGGTTAAAACCTAAGTATGTCTTTTGTGATTCATTGGGATTCTTTACCTTTTCTCTGAAATTCTTTTCTCATTTTTCACTGTTTTCCTATTAAGCACCTGACCTTGATGCTGAATTGAAGATTATTAAGTCTTTCTTTCTCTCCTAAATTTTCTTCCTCCAGACATCTACTGGGAGATACAACTTGTTGTTTTGGTTTGGTTTGGTTTAAAGTCCCATGAAATCATTCATGAGGTTGTGTTTGAATTAATTTTTAAATTATTTCAATAAGACTAAAGCTCCAAGAAAGAACTCATATTTGCCCTGCGTCAAAATTACAATTTTCCTTCTGTTGCTTAAGATCTTTTACTTGCCTTTCCTCTTGCTATCTGGATATCCCTGGTATTTGCTAGTCTGGGTGACTGTCTGGAGTCTTTCTCTTTTGTCCTTGGGTTGTTTCAGGTCACCTGGTAGTCTTGCAGCCCCTTCTTTAGCAGTCCACCTGTGGGGCCTTCCAACTGGGGGATCTTCAGGGAGACAGAAAAGCTGCTGATCTGTTGTCCTGGCTGCAGTAAATCTCCTTGGACAGGGGCCTCCTTGTGGAGGCCTTCAAACTGTTAGGTCTTCAGAGGAGCAGTCGAGCTGTTGTCCTGTGTGAAAATGTTCTGCAGGGTGGGGAGGGGGGCAATGGATTGTGGTTTCTGTTTTCCTGTGTGAAGCAGAACTCCTGGAAGGCTTTCAGTCTTTTGTATCAGTTTTTCTGCCTGCCACAGAGCCACTGGGAGGTCTTCAGACTGTGGTGCTATTACCCAGTTGCCTTGTGTACAGAGGAGCCCTGGGATGCCTTCAAGTTGTGCTATCTTTAGGGTAACAGACCAGCTAGCAATCTGCAGCAGCAGAAACGACCAGGCAGAAGGGTCTTATGGAAAAAAAATAATAACTGCCACTCAAGAGTTCCTCTATTTTATGAGCTGGAAAGTTAAGTATAGTTAAAATGCTGAATATCTCTGAAATTTCCTGAGGAGCCTCCAAACTGATTTCCAGAGTGGCTGTACCAGCTTGCAGTCTCACAAGCAATGAAGGAGTGTTCTTCTTTCTCCACAACCTTGCCAGCATCTGCTGTCACCTGAGTTTTTGATCTTAGCCATTCTGACTGGTGTGAGGTAGAATCTCAAGGTTGTTTTGATTTACATTTCCCTGATGACTAAGGATGTTGAACATTTCTTTAGGTGCTTCTGAGACATTCGGTATTCGTCAGTTGAGAATTCTTTGTTTAGGAATGTGCCCCATTTTTAATAGGGTTATTTGATTCTTTGGAGTCTAACTTCTTGAGTTCTTTGGACATATACCCAGAAGTTGCTCCAACATCTAATAAGGACACACGCTCCACTATGTTCATAGCAGCCTTATTTATAATACCCAGAGACTAGTAAGAACCCACATGTCCCTCAAAAGAGGAATGGATACAGAAAATGTGGTACATTTACACAATGAAGTACTACTCAGCTATTGAAAACAATGCATTTATAAAATTATTAGGGAAATGGATGGGTCTGGAGAATATCATCCTGAGTGAGGTAACCCAATCACAAAAGAACACACATGGTATGTACTCTCTGATAAGTGAATATTAGCCCAGAAGTTTGGAAACCCCAAGATAAAATCCACAAACCAGAAGAAACTCAAGAAGAAGGAAGAACAAAGTGTGGATACTTCGTTTCTTCTTAGAAGGGGAAACAAAACACCCATGGAAGGAGTTGTAGAGACTAACTATGGACCATTGACTAAATGAAGGACAATCCAGAGACTCTTCTACCTGGATATCCTTCCCATATTCAATCATCAAATCCAGACACTATTGTGGATGCCAGCAAGTGCAGGCTGACAGGACCCTGATATATCTGTCTCCTGAGAGGCTCTGACAGTATCAGATTAATGCAAAAGTAGAATCTCACAGCCATCCATTGGACTGAGCACAGGGTCCCCAATGAAGGAGCTACAGAAAGGACCCAAGGAGCTGAAGGGTTTGCAATCCCTTAGGATAAATATCAATATGAACTAACTAGTACCCTCAGACCTCTAGGGACTAAATCACCAACCAAAGAGTACACATGGTGGGACTTATGGCTCCAGTAGCATATGTATAGCAGAAGATGGCCTAGTCAGTCATCAGTTGGAGGAGAGGCTCTTGGTCCTGTGAAGGTTCTATGCCCCAGTGCAGGGGAATGCCAGGGCCAGGAAGTGGGGGGTTGGTGAGCAGGGGGACAGTATATATATTGTTTTAGAGTCCAGTACCAATTTTATATTCTACTTAAAAATGAATAAGAGCATTATGTATGTATAAGAGCAATCTATACATTCAAACTAACATCATTAGTTTCACTTTTGTATTTCTTTAGATGAGTCAAAGAATGACTGTTATATGTGAACTTCATTTTATTGAAAAATAATAGTTATTTAACTTCTCTGATGGATCTAGTAAAGATTTGTTGGGTATAGAACATCATCTACTAAGGATCATTGATACTATCATTGATACTATAATCATTCTCATTTCAGATCTTGTTGGTTAAAAGTATAGTATGGTCTTTGTTCACACACCAATTTCCATGCCATTTTTTTTTACTTATTCATTAAAATAAGTTTTTTCAACAGTTAGGATATGTTTAGGTGACAGGAGAGTCATAGATATGGCTAACACAAAAACAGCAACTGGAAATGACCTCATAAATAAGCTACAGTAACCACTTCTTTCTAAGAGCAGATTGATGTACACTGAGGAAGAGTTCAATATTAAATGACTCAGCTTAGCACTTTATTGTCTGGTGATTTAAATCAGAAATATTTCCCATAGGCTCAGATATTTGTACATGTGGTTTTTTGGAGCTTTTTGTACTTTTTAGGGTGTAAGTGATGGAACTTTTAGGATGTGTGACATTGAGGAAGGAAATACATTACACTGGAAAAGCCTTAAGCATTTATAGCCTTGTCTTTGTCCCACATCTAGCTTGTTATATTTGCTTTTGAAGATGTGATATCTCAGCATTCTTCTCTGTCTACCTTCTGCCATGACATTATTGAATCATCTTCTAGAAGTATAAGCCAATATAAACACTTCCTTTTGTAAGTTGCATTGATCTTGGTGTTTATAACATAGATGCCTAGCTCAGCTAATTCTTACAGACTAAAGAATTCAGTAAAAGTAAAAGTTCCAGGGACTGCTGTGAATGCTGGAACAGAACTTTCAAGGCCATTGAGTGTTTTCAGTCCAATAGCATAGCACATCCATGTATCTCTGTGCTCACTGTGCTGCTGCCTTAGTTATTGTTCTATTGCTATGAAGGGACACCATGCCAGCGCTACTTATAGAAGAAATCATTTAATTGGAGCTATTTACTCTCTGATCATTTTTTCGGGAAGCATGGCATCAGGTAGACAATCATTGTGCTGGAGCAATATCTGAGAGCTTAGATTTGAGGTACAAGGAGAAGTAAAAATGATATAGAGATTTACCCAACATGCTGTTTGAAAACTTAATGCCTACTTCCAAACCTTCTCTAACAAGGCTATATGTTTTAGTCCTTCCTAAAATTTTTTACCCCACCATCTGGGAATCAAATTTATGAGGGTCATTCTCATTCAAAACACCACATTCTACTACCAGACTCAAATTATTGACTTAGGTAATTAAAATTTCAGTTCAGTATAGATATAAGTACATTATATTCATAGTATGTTTTCCTACAACAGTTTTATTTTCAGTCTAATTATAAAAAATTGAACTATATTTATATTATTTATTGCAATTATATTTATTAATGTATTTATCTATAAATAAATATGATATTTCAATTCATGCTACTATTCTTTTTACACATGATGTTCTGAGTGGCATTTGAAAAACTGTTGTGGGTACTTAAATCAGGGAGCTAACAAATACTATTAAGTTTTATTTAGTCCACAGTTTGGAAAGTATAAGTGATTATCTTTGAGGCATTTCCAAGGCAAACATTTGTTTCATCATTCCATTTTATGCTTAATGAATTCCTTCGTGAAACTGTATAATTGCTCATTTAATTTCTCATGGGAATTTGGATACTAGTGCTTGGGTTCTTAGATCCTCATGTGAGATTAAAGTACTAAAAGCAAACCATAAAATGTCCTACTTTTCTTGGAACCTAATCTTTTTAAGGGAGGTGTACTTTCCTTGAAGTACACAGAAAGTGTGCCAAAAATGGAAAATATAAAATGCTGTAATGGATTTATATTTTTTGCTTAAGTGTTACACATGTTTTCTGTTCAAAAATAAACTGTGACTCTCAACAGTGAAGAAGGAGGTGAATGAGAAAAGGGTACTTCTCTGGTAAGTATTCTTATCAGAATCCTCAGATATTGCAGTGGGTAGGACTGCAGTGGTTCAGTTCTCAAAATCACCATCTAGAAAGCTGCTGATTGACTTTGAACCTGACTACAGCCAAGCAAGTTTTTCATCCTCTTGGTGAGTCTAACAAAAAAAACAGCAATAATTTCCAGTACATATCAAGTGTATTATTTTTAAGTATTAGACCCTGTGGTAACATCTAAATATGAGCACTTCATAAGAAGGCATTAACTATTAAGTAAATAAATTAAACAAATTCAGGCATGATGGAAAACACTTTTAATCTAATACTTGGGAGGCTGATGCAGGTGGAACTCTGTGAGTTAGGGGTGAGGTCATCCTGGTCTTTTAGTAAACCACAGGCCAACCAAGTCTACACTATGAGACACAGCCTCAAAACAGCAACACCAATTAAAAAAATGAAAGAACAAAAATTGACAGATTTAAATAACAATTGGTATGAATTTAATTTGAAAAAAGATTGACTTCTCCTTATTTTAACTTAGTGGGATCATTACCTGTAAGTAAAAACATGAAATAAACCTGCATGAGAGATCATAACATTCAAAGAAAATTAGTAAAAGAACTGTGACATTTAGTATGTGGTACTTTGAATAATTAAATACATATTAACTGGTTTCCTTCAATCTTTCTCAAATTGTAGATGAACCTCAGACTTGGTAGGTTTTTTCCTTCTGAACATTCCTTAGTTTCTAAGGAACAGAACTGATATTGCAGAATGTTTCCTAGTCTTTATTTCATTTTATTTTTATTTTGTGTTATTCATGGTAGTTGAAGAACTCTGAGGACATCTTTTTGTTCCTGTCCTGAAAATCACATCTTAAAATGAAAAATCAATCCTTCTACTCATTTCTTGATCTACATTTTTATTCCATTTTTATTTCACCTGTGCTACAGAAACCAAAATTTCTACACATAATGAGTCTGGAGAACAGCACTGTGAAGACTGAATTCTGCCTCCTGGGATTCAGTGATCATCCCGAGCTCCAGAGTCTCCTTTTTGCTGTGTTTTTCTCCATCTACTCCATTACTCTGATGGGGAATATTGGGATGATCTTATTGATCACAGTCAGTTCTAATTTACACATCCCCATGTACTTTTTTCTATGTGTTCTGTCCTTCATAGATGCATGCTACTCTTCTGTCATTGCTCCCAAATTGCTTGTGGATCTGATTTCTGACAAGAAGGTAATTTCGTACAATGGCTGTGCTACACAGTTGTATTTTTTCTGCTCTCTGGTTGACACTGAATCTTTCCTTTTGGCTGCCATGGCTTATGACAGGTACATTGCAATCTGTAACCCGCTGCTCTATACTGCGATTATGTCCAAGAGAGTCTGCACTCAGCTCGCATTTGGAGCATTCTTGGGTGGAACGATGAGTTCAATAATCCATACTACTAATACTTTCCAGTTGTCATTCTGCTCCAAAGAAATTAACCATTTCTTTTGTGATATCTCACCACTCTTCTCTCTGTCGTGCTCTGATACCTACATACATGACATTATATTGGTGGTCTTTGCAAGTTTGGTGGAAGCTCTCTCTCTTACTGTTCTCCTCTCCTATATGTATATTATAGTGGCCATTCTTAAAACAGGTTCTGCAGAGGGAAGAAAGAAAGGGTTCTCTACTTGTGCTTCTCACTTGACAGTAGTCACGATTTATCATGGTACTCTGATTTTCATTTATTTGCGTCCTAGTACAGGACATTCTATGGATATTGACAAAATGACCTCTGTGTTCTATACACTGATTATACCCATGCTTAATCCCTTGATATATAGTCTCAGAAACAAAGATGTCAAACTTGCCTTTAGAAAAATTATGAGCAAAAAATCACTTTCTTAAGTGAGTAAAGATGGGCTTCAGAGCTTTAGCAAATTTCCTTAGTTTTTCTCTTCTAAAATTTGGAAATATCAGTGGAATGTTTTATTTTTCCAACTCTATGTATAATGAGGTTCCATTCAGAAAGAAAGCCCAGTGTCTAACATTGAAACTGGGCATCTTCCCTGTTATTTCTGATTATCACATTATTTTTTAAGGTTGTTATGTTTAGAATTTTTTTCCTGTAAGACTGCTTTTTCACTAAATTTTATTGACTCTCATGCTAACTTTTCTCCACAATCCTCAATAGTAGATAAATCTTCTTTTATTATTTTTGTGAGAATACATTATAATGTGGTTGTGTCAGATTTACTCACTCGTCTATCTCTCCACAGGTCTTTCACAATATATTCATCTCTGTGACTTTCTTATTTTTCAATCATAAAGTCTGTGACAATATGGTGTAGAAAGGGGATTGTTGCAACATAGTAATCACCTTCGTATGAAAAAAAAATGCTTCATATATTTTCTTCTCTTCTTTTGAAACACAAGTTCTATAAACTCATTGTAGCTTATTTGTTCAGATAGAACAAATTTTTAATTCCTCAAATATTAAACTTTTTTTTCTAAACACACTTTTAATTACAAATTACAATTTGTAAATAAATATCAGTTTACTATTGGCCACTTTTAGTTTAGTTTGTACAACTTTAAGATTCAAAACTGTAAATTTCCCTCTTGTAATATTTTGACATAATTCCTATGAATGGGCCTTTTAATACAGGTATATTTAGTAAGATATTACATAACATTTTTAAAAATAATAGTGTACAGATTGTATGAATATTTGTATTATGTTTTATAACTTCAATTTTTCATTAAAATGTATATTTTAGTGATCAGGTGATCTTTAAATCACTGGATCTCTAATTATGGTGATAAAATTATGAGAGATATTTGTGCTAATTAGGATACAGAAAGGATCTGGAAACAAAGAGTGGTAGATGATGGCTTATTTGGCTATTTTGGTGGACAAGTGTTTTGCAGGAAAAACAGAAAATAAATAAGCTAAATATGAGGTTAACTAGAGAGGATAAATTAAGTGGAAAAATCATGATACTAAAAATATTTGGCAAGTTTTGATTCCATACTAAGTTTCCATTCACTGAAGTAAGCAAAATTTTATAAGTAATAATTTTCCCAAATAGACAGATAATATAATAGAGACCTGGAAAACACAGAGTGCAGTAAGTATTTCAGCTTGAATAGCCAAAATTAAATATTCTTTGAATCGCCTGATAGATCATGATTCTTTTTTTTTTTTTTATAGAATTATTTTATTTCATTTTTATGTGTATGAGTACACTGTAGCTGTACAGATGACTGTGTTCGATCATGTGTGTGGCTGCTGTTGATCTCAGGACCTCTGCTCAGGCTCGCTTCGGGCCCCGCTCGCTCTGGCGTAATTTTCTGCAGCTGTCGTCAGACGCACCAGAAGAGGGCGTCCGATCTCATTGTGGGTGGTTGTGAGCCACCATGTGGTTGCTGGGATCCGAACTCAGGACCTTCAGAAGAGCAGTCAGTGCTCTTACCTGCAGAGCCATCTCGCCAGCCCCAGATCATGATTCTTTATAAGTCATTGTGGCATTCCATCCTGTCCCTTAGGCAAGAACTATATAGGCTAATATAAAATATAGTGCTTTAGATTTTGTTACTCAAGTGTGCTTTGAAATGTAGAGTCTGAGATTTAGATAACATTGTAGTTAAAGCCTCAGGAGGGACATTAGATAGACTGCTTGGATCACCACATAAATTCTTACACACAGCTTTACCCAGGAAAGAATGTAGCAAAAGGAAACCAGGCTTTGTAGTTAGATGCTGTACAGATTTGCACTTGGAGTCTAAAGCTAGCGGTTATAGGTTGATTATGACCAACTAGATGTATGTATTTTAAGAGAACAGGATTTGCGACGTCTGTGCTCCATGACATGGTGATGTGAACATTATCATCTTTTCTTTAAACATTAAGGATTTCACCCTTCATGTGTGGTTTGATATAATAGTAGACATTCTCTTGAATAATATTGCACATGATAGTCTATAAAGTTTACATTAATTAAGAGTTGGTATCCATGAGAAGTGACTATGGTCAAAAACAATTATTTAAATAAGACACAGATTTGAATCCATATCTGCCTCAAGAAACAATTTCTTTCTCCTTATGTAATTCATTTAAAACACAAATAAAACTAACAATACAAATACTAGAAGTCTGAAATTATGTATAGACTATTTATGCACTTATGAAAGAATCCCTGGTTGCCTAAGGATTCAAAACATGACTGAATCAACATGATTATCACCAATCCTGTGCCTGATCACAGATTCTTACTAATTATTCATTCATATAAAAACCATTATAGATATATGGTTCAGCATTAAAACTTCATACTAGCAGGGTGATTCACAATCAAATAAACTCTTTTTTTCTAGCAGAGTTAATTGCTTTTAGTTTACGTGTGTAGCTCAGTGTTATGGTACCAGTTTAACATGGCCAAGGTCATTGCTTCAACTTTTAACAGACAAGATTTCTAACCATGTCTAGATTAGTAGTACCAGTTTTTATATCTAGTTAAAAAGAGAAAATTCTTCAGAAAATGAGGCATACATCTTAATGATATAAAATAAAAGCATGATGTATATATATATATATATATATATCACAAAATCAAAATTTGTTGAGCATATGCAAGTGAGACATGGACAATCTGTCAATGGGTTCCATTTCAAAGAAAACTGGCTTTTCCTACTGCAGGAGTCATCAACTCCCATATTCTCAGCTAGATGTGGAGCATCAGGAGACCCTTCCCCAGTCTGTGTACAGCATAGATTATACCTTAAAATTCATTCCCTTTTGTGTGTACCTGTATAGGCTATGGTGTGCTGGTAAAGGTTAGATGTCCTTTTGGTTTTTGTTTTTTATTATATGGCTCCAGTGATCTAGCTCAGATTCTCAGGCTTGAGAACAGCTGCCTTTAGCCACCGAGTCTTCTCAGCCAAGGCTATTTATGAATCATAGTTTTGGATTGTTTAACTTTTCATGAATAACCTCAATATTGTTTTTGTAAAGAAACTTGAGAAGATTAAATGTCAATGTGAGATCCTACAACCTAATAAGTAGTGTTTGTGTTTAAATTATACAAATGAATATGGATGCTTTAAGATTTTACATGTTAATAAGTATTTGTATGTTTTGTATGTATGTATTAATTAACAATGTAGTTCTGTAAATAATACTACTTGTGCACCAAAACCTCAGTTGAAAACAAAACTCAACAACATTTCAATGAGATGCGTTATGACAGGTTACTCTGTGTGCTTTAAAAATAAATGATGTGTACTATACATTGTGTACAGTTCAAGTATATATTCTTCCTGGGTGAAAGCCCCCTCTCCCATGCTTGTCTGTCATTGGCATCTGAAGAGGATGCTCAGAGGCCCGCTGCCACTGCTGCTGTTCTAGGTTGTATGCATTCTGTTCTGTTTTGATTTTGTGTGGTAAATTGATATTTAAAAAACAAAACAAAAAAACAACAAAAACCAAAAAAAATAAAATAAAATAAAATAAATAAATGATGTTGGGTAAAATTGTTCAATTTAACTGGCCTTTTGTTCTGTGAGATTTCAGGAATCTAATTATTTATATTTGGTGATAGTTCATTCATTTTTCTTATAGAGCAGTGTCATAATAAAATATGTATCAAATGTTATTTATTTAACCCTATGTAATGTTAATCTGATCAATTTTTTGTACATTTTCATGTATATATAAACAAAGTTCTCTGTTTTTTAAATTGGACATATGATTTTTTGTTGGGTGATCATAAAATAATTATGTGTCCATTTTTTTTGTAAGTTAAAAAAGAGTTTATTTTATCTTACAGTCATAATCAATTATGAAGTGACGTCAATGCAGGAATTTGAAACAGGGTGGTAGAACACTGACTATAGGCATAGTATCCATAGGTTTTCTCAGTCTGACATTTTTATACTACTGAGGACACCTGCCCAAGTACAGTACTGCCCACAGTGGTCTGTGTCTCCCATATCAATAACTAATTAGGAGAATATCCCACAGATACGGCCAATCTTATGGAGGCATTTTTCCCAACCTAGATCCTCTTCTGCTCATTTTAATGCATTCTGTCAAACAGTCTCTCATACAACTAGCTTTCATTCCCAAGTGACAATAAAGAGACTTCTAGATAACAGAACTATTAATCCAAATAAACACCTGAAATTCACATTGTCATTACTTTTCATTTCAGTCCCTGTTTTGAAGAGGCAGAACTTAAGTGAGATGTTAAAATTTTGACCTAAATTATATTTATTTAACTTTTGTATTGTGTGTGGTAAAGGCACAGTGTTTGTTATTGGAAGAAGAGCTGGTGAGATTTTTTTTACACAAGAAGACTACTATAGAAGTCATTCTAAGTATTACTGTGATCAAACCAGTCTTAAAATATATATGAAAAATCTCTTTTGTTTGAAGAAGAAGTTTATTATCATTATAATAGCTCCAATACTAAATCCTTCCCATGATTACTATAGGATTGCATGACAGTAGGACCCACAGATATACTTAGAACAAATATTGAGCTGGAAAGGACAATGTGAGTAACTTGCTATGGACCAATTTTTAACAGATGGGAATACTACCCAACAAACAGGGAAAATTTTTCTAAATAGAACTCCAATGGCACACAATCTAAGATAAATAACTGATAAATGGTACTTCATTAAACTGGAAGGCTTCTGTAAGGAAAAGGACATAACCAATAAGACAGATCGGTAACCTACAGAGTGGGGAAAAATCTCCATTAACATGACATCCGATAGAGGGCTAATATTAAAAATATATAATGAGCTCAAGAAGCTAACCACCAAAAAAACAAATAACCCAATCAAAAAGTGAGGTATAGAATTAAACCGAGAGTTCACAACAGAGAAATATCAAATAGATGAGAAGCACCTTAAGAAATGTTCAGGCCTCAGAAGTGGCAAGGCAGGCTGCACAGGATCCTTTCTACCTCCCTCTTCACCTGGGGGTGGGGTGGGGACTGCAGATCCGCAGCCCTCTCTGCCCCTTCCCTGCAAGCAGAGAGCTTGCCTTCAGGGAGTGCTCCAACCCAGGGACTCAGGACTCAGAAGGGATGACTTATCCACAGCCCACTGCACAGGGCTCTTACAAGAGGAGAGCTTATCACCCAGAAGTGCTGACACAGGCTTACAGACCCACAAGAGGAACAAGCTACAGCCAGAGATAGCATGAACATCTAACACCAGAGAAAAACAGATGGCGAAAGGCAAAAGCAAGAATCTTACCAACAAAAAACAAGACTACTTGGCTTCATCAGAATCTAGTACTCCCACCATAGCAAGTCCTGGATATCCCAAAACACCATAAAAGCAAGACCAAACCTAAGGATAATAGGTATAGATGAGAGTGAAGACCTCCAATTTAAAGGGTCAGTAAATATTTTCAACAAAATTATAGAAGAAAAGTTCCTCACCTAAAGAAAGAGATGCCCATGAGAATACAAGAAGCTTATAAAATTCCAAATAGACTGGTCCAGAAAAGAAGTTCCTCTCACCTCATATTAGTCAAAACATGAAATGCACAAAACAAAGAAAGATTATTAAAAGCAGTGAGGGAAAAAGATCAAATAACATATAAAGGCAGGCCTATCAGAATTACACCAGACTTCTTGCCAGAGACTATGAAAGCTAGTAGATCCTGGGTTGATGTCATACAGACCCTAAGAGAACACAAATGTCAGCCCAGGCTACTATATCCAGCAAAACTCTCAATTACCATAGATGGAGAAACCAAAGTATTTTATAGCAAAACCAAATTTACACAATATATTTGCACAAATCCAGCCTTTCAAAGGGTAATAACTGGAAAACTTCAACACAAGGAGGGAAACTACATCTGAGAAAAAACAAAAGAGTAATTTTCCAACAAAACTAAAAAAGATAGCCACATGAACAGAATTCCAACTCTAACAACAAAAATAAGAAGAATCAACAATTACCTTTCCTTAATATCTATTAATATCAATGGACCCAATTCCCCAGTAAAAAGACATAGACTGACAGACTGGGTACACAAATAGGACCCAACATTTTATTCCATACAGGAAACCCACCTCAGTGTCATTGACAGACACTACCTCAGAATAAAAGTCTCAAAATCAATTTTTCAAGCCAATGGTCCCAAGAAAAAAGCTGGAGTAGCCATTCTAATATCAAATAAAATTGACTTTCACCTTAAAGTGAACAAAAAATAAAATGAAGAACACTTCATATTCATCAAAGTTATGATCTACCAAGAGGAACTTTCAGTTCTGAAACTCTATGCTCCAAAAGCAACGGCATTTACATTCATACAAGAAACTCAAAGTTCAAAGCACACATTGTACTGCACACAATAAAAGTGGAAGATTTCAACACCCCACTCTCTGCAATGGACAGATCATAGAAACAGAAACTAAACAAAGACAGAGTGAGACTAACAGAAGTTATGAAACCGAAGGGTTTAACAGATATCTATAGAACTTTTTATCCTAAAACAAAATTATATACCTTCTTCTCAGCACCTCATGGTACGTTCTCCAAAATTGACAGTATAATTGGTCACAGATCAGGCCTCAACAGATCCAAGAAGATTGAGATAATTCCTTGCATCCTATCAGATCACCATGGACTAAGACTTCTCCTCAATAACAACGTAAACAGTAGAATGCCCACATACAAGTGGAAGCTTAACAACACCCTACTCAATGTTAACTTCGTCAAGGAAGAAATAAAGAAAGTAATGAAAGACTTTCTAGAGTTTAATGAAAATGGAGCCACAACATACCCAAACTTATGGGACACAATGAAAGCAATCCTAAGAGGAAAACCCATAGCTTTAAGTGCCTCCAAAGAGAAAGTGGAGAGAGCATATACCAGCAATTTGGCAGCATGTCTTAGTCAGGATTTCTATTCCTGCACAACATCATGACCAAGAAGCAAGTTGGGGAGGAAAGGGTTTATTTGGCTTACTTCCACATGGCTGTTCATCACCAAAGGAAGTCAGGACTGGAACTCAAGCAGGTCAGGAAGCAGGAGCTGATGCAGAGGCCATGGAGGGATGTTCTTTACTGGCTTGCTTCTCCTGGTTTGCTCAGCCTGCTCTCTTATAGGACCCAAGACCTCCAGCCCAGGGATGGCACCACCCACAAGGGGCCCTACCCCCTTGATCACTAATTGAGAAAATGCCCCACGGCTGGACCTCATGGAGGCACTTCTCCAACTGAAGCTCCCTTCTGTGATAACTCCAGCCTGTGTCAAGTTGACACACAAAACTAGCCAGTACACAGCACATCTGAAATTTCTAGAACAAAAAGAAGCAAATTCACCCAAGAGGAGTCAAAGGCAGGAAATAATCAAATTCAAGGCTAAAATCAACCAAATAGAAACAAAAAGAACAATACAAAGAATCAACCAAACCAGGAGCTGGTTCTTTGAGAAAATTAACAAAATAGATAAATCTTTAGCCAGACTAACTAGAGTGTACAGTGACATTATCCTAATTAACAAGATCAGAAGTGAAAGGGAGACATAACAACTGACACTGAAGAAATCCAAAAAATCATGAGAGCCTACTACAAAAACCTATACTCAACAAAACTGGAAAACCTGGATGAAATGGACAATTTTCTAGACAATACTAGGTACCAAAGTTAAATCAAAACCATATCTATGTTCTAAACAGTCCCAAATCTGCTAATGAAATAGAAACAGTCATTAATAGTCTCCCAACCAAAAAGAGCCCTGGACCAGATGTGTTTAGTGCAGAGTTTTATCAGACCGTCAGTGAAGATCTAATACCAATTCTCCTCAAACTATTCCACAAAATAGAAAGAGAAGGTACTCTACTCAACCCATTCTGTGAAGCCACAATTACTCTGACACCTAAACCACACAAAGAAATAACAAAGAAAGAAAACTTTGAACAAATTTCCCTTATAAATATTGATGTAAGAATACTCAATAAGATTCTTGCAAAGCAAATTCAAGAATACATCAAAACGATCATCCATCACGATCTAGTAGGCTTCATCCTGGGAATGAAGGGATGGTTCAATATATGGAAATCCATCAAAGCAATTCACTACATAAACAAACTCGAAGAAAAAAATATATTATCATCTCATTAGATGCTGAGAAAGCATTTGACAAAATCCAATATCCCTTCATGATAAAATTCTTGGAAAGATCAGGAATTCAAGGCCCATATTTAAACATAGTAAAAGCAATATACAGAAAACCAGTAGCCAACATCAAACTAAATGGAGAGAAAATTGAAGCAATCCCACTAAAATCAGGGACTAGACAAGGCTGCCCACTCTCTCCCTACCTATTCAATATTGTACTTGAAGTCCTAGGGAGAGTAATTAGACAACAAAAGGTGATCAAAGGGATACGAATTGGAAAGGAAGAAGTCAAATTATTATTTGTTGATGGTATGGTAGTATACTTAAGTGACATCAAAAATTCCACCAGAGAGCTCATAAACCTGATAAACAACTTCAGCAAAGTAGCTGGATATAAAATTAACTCAAGCAAATCAGTGACCTTCCTCTACACAAAGGATAAACTGGCTGAGAAAGAAATTAGGGAAACAACACCCTTCATAATAGTTGCAAATAATATAAAATACCTTGGCGTGAGTCTAACTAAGCAAGTAAAAAGATCTGTTTGACAAGAACTTCAAGTATCTGAAGAAGGAAATTGAAGATCCAGGAGGTGGAAAGATCTCTCATGCTCATGAATTGGCACGATTAATATAGTAAAAATGACTATCTTGCCGAAAGCAATCTACAGATTAAATGTAATCCTCATCAAAATTCCAATTCAATTCTTCACAGATTTAGAAAGATCAATTTGCAAATTCTTCTGGAATTTTTGCAAGTAAAAGTACCCAGGATAGTCAAAACTATTCTCAACAATAAAGGAGCCTCTTGTGGAATCACCATCTGGACCTTAAGCTGTACTACAGAGCAATTGTGATAAAAACTGCATGGTATTGGTACTGTGACAGGAATGAAGATCAATGGAATAGAATTAAATACCCAAAAATGAACCAACAAACCTATGGCCACTTGATCTTTGACAAAGTACCTAAAACCATCCAGTGGAAAAAAAAGACAGCATTTTCAACAAATGGTGCTGGTTCAACTGGCAGTTAGCATGTAGAAGAATGCAAACCAATTTATTCCTATCTCCTTCTACAAAGCTCAAGTTCAAGTGGATCAAGGACCTCCACATAAAACCATATACACTTAAACTAATAGAAAAGAAAGTGGGGAGGAGCCTAGAGCACATAGGCTCAGGGGAAAATTCCCTGAACAGAACACCAATAGTTTATGACCTAAGATCAAGAATTGACAAATGGGAGCTCATGAAATTGCAAAGCTTCTGTAAGGCAAAGGACATTGTCAATAGGATGAAAAGGCAACCACAAATTGGCAAAAAATCTTCACGAACCCTATATGTATAGAGGGCTAGCATCCAATATATATATACATATATATATATATATATATGTATAAATATAATATATATATATACACATATATTTTATTATTATATATGTATAAACAATTCAAAAGTTAGACTCCAGAGAAACAAATAACCCTATTAAAAAAATGTGATACAGAGCTAAACAAAGAATTCTCAACTGACAAATATCAAATAGCTGAGAAGCTCCTAAATGTTCAACATGGTTAGTCACCAGGAAAATGCAAATCAAAACAATCCTGAGATTCTACCTCATACCAGTAAGAATGGCTAGGATAAAAAACTCAGATGACAGCAGATCCTGGCATGGTTGAGGAGAAATGGGAACATTCCTTCATTGGTGGTGGGACTGCAAGCTGGTACAACCACTCTGGAAATCAGTTTGGCATTTCCTCTGAGAAACTGGACATAGTACTACAGAGGACCCAGCTATACCACTCCTGGGCATATACCCAAAGATACTCCAACATGTAGTAAGAATACATGCTCCACCATGTTTATAGCACCCTTATTTATAATAGCCAGAAACAGGAAACAACCCAGATGTCCCTCATCAAAGGAATGGATACAGAAATTGTGGTAGAGCTACACAATGGAGTACTACTCAGCTATTAAAAACAATAAATTTATGAAATTCTTGGGGAAATGGATGGACCTGGAGAATGTCATCTTGAGTGAGGTAACCCAATGACAAAATAACACACATGGTATGCATTCTCTAATAAGTGGATATTAGCCCAGAAGATCGGAATCCACAAAGTACAAATCACAAACCACAAGAAACTCAAGAAGGAAGACCAAAGTGTGAATACTTCGTTCCTTCTTAAATGGGGGAACAAAATACCCATGGAAGGAGTTGTAGAGTCTAACTATGGAGCAGATACTAAAGGAAGGATAATTCAGAGACTACTCCACCTGGGAATCCTTCCCATATTCAATCATCAAATCTAGACACTATTGTGAATGCCATTGAGTGCTGGATGACAGGAGCCTGATATAGCTGTCTCCTGAGAGGTTCTGACAGTACCAGACTAATACAGAAGTAGAGGCTTACAGCCATCCATTCGACTGAGTACAGAGTCCCCAATGAAGGAGCTAGAGAAAGGACCCTAGGAGATGAAGGGTTTGCAGCCCCTTGGGACGAACAACAATATGAACTAACCAGTACCCTTAGAGCTCCCAGGGACTAAAACTCCAACACATGGTAGGACTCATGGCTCCAGCAGCATATGTATAGCAGAGGATGGCCGAGTCGCTCATCAATGGGAGGAGAGGCCCTTAGCCCTGTGAAGTATCTATGTCCCAGTGTAGGGGAATGCCAGGGCCAGTAAGCAGGAAGGGGTAGGGTGGTGAGCAGGGAGAGGGGGAAGGAAACAGGGATTTCTTTTAGTTTTTTTTTTTTTAATCTTATTTTTTTTTTTTTTTGCAGGAGAACCTGGGAAAGGAGATGTTGTAAATAAAGAAAACATCTAATAAAAAAAAATGTTCAAAATCTTTAATGATCAGAGAAATACAAATCAAAACACCCCCGATGTTCCACCTTATTCCAATCAGAATGGCTAAGATCAAAACCTCAAGCCACAGCACATGCTGGCAAGAATGTGGAGAAAGAGGAACATTACTCTATTTCTTGTGGGACTGCAAACTGGTACAATCACTCTGGAAATCAATATAAACTACTCCATATATTCTTAAACCATAAAGTACATATTCAAAGGACAATGTATCACTGAACTTTTTATTTGAAATAATAATTTTTGATTCAATAGTCACAATGAGATTACATGTTTTTTCCTATTTTATGTATTATCCATAATGTAGGTAATAAAGTGGTATTTATAGTATTATCATTTGCAATTACAGTCTACATTTAGAGGGCAAGTTTAAAAATACATAAAACAATGTACAGAGAGCAGTGCCATTCAGAGTGAAATATTAGAGAAGAACATATTAAATCAGAATTGGGAAAGACAAAAGAGGTTGACAAGCTGAATAAGATGCAAAGTAGAGATATTATGGGGGCAGGTTTGACAACACTAGTACTCCTTGCTTTTCATTTCTTTATTTCCTATTGTTTTGTTTTTAGTTGATCCTATATTGTACAAATTCTTAAAGTATAATATAATATGAAGAGCTGGATGTACATTACATGATTATCAAATCGGCACAACTCTCACATTCATTACGTACATTGTTTATCATTCCTGTGTGGTATGATGGAATGATCTTTATTTGTTTCTAATTACATAGTGTAGTATAATTGACCCTAGTTAGATACATTTTTATTAAAAATTCAAAATAATTCTGCTTAATTTGTTCAAAAATTGCAGCATGGAATTATTAAAAGTGAGTAAATAATGCATAAACATTTAATTAGAACTTTTGAATAGAAGATAAAATTGTTAAAAGTGCAGTATACTCACCTGACTCCCAGGAAAGAAGATTAGAGACTTTTTGCTGCTTGGTCATCATATTGTTGACTCCTCTATTCTATACCTTCACTTATATGACTTATATGGCTGTGCCAACAGCTTCTGCCTCTGAAGTGAATCATTTTATCTATAATTCTCCATTGTATCCTTCTTAGTGTATAGGACACAAGGTAAAGATAAATATGTCATAGTCTGTTTTTCTTAGGTGCATAGAAACAAACATCTTTTCTTCACTTTCTCTGGCTTTCAAGTTCATAGTATTAAAAAAATAAAGAAAAAAAAGCACACACACATGTGTATATATAATATAATGAAAAGCAGAATAGTTTGTAAAACTACAAATGATTTCCAAGAAGCAGCTATGCATTATAATAAACAGCCACTTGAGGCTTAGATTTATATAATACATGATTTCTAGAAATAAATCTCTGCTTATATATTTATATTGAAACTTGTGTGCATATGTGACATACAACTATTGACTTACACTGAAATTCTACTTTTCAGGGACTTTTTAACACTAGCTTTAACATCCTTATTCCTGAGGCTGTAAATCAGTGGGTTGAGCATGGGGATCACAAGAGTATAGAATAATGAGGTCA
>NW_022196897.1:74137764-74142546 GCF_008632895.1 Mastomys coucha | reverse complement strand
CAAGATTTTCAATAAGAATCATGATGTAAACAATTAGAAAAGTGGTAAATAAAATCACCTTGATCACAGGATTATCTGTAATTCCCAAGAGAAGGAACTCTGCAGCTGTACAGTTCCCAACCTCCATTCTTGTTTGTTTTATAAACTGCATCCAAATAATCAAAAGGAGGATAAGTTAGACATTATTTCCTTATATATCTTAAATATTGTCATGATATATAATTATATTTAATCCCTGTAAACTGTCTTTGGGAAACAACATAGAAAAATATTCCTTTCAAAGAGATATTATTATAAAGTATTTAATGTAAGTTTTTAATATTTTTTTAAATTGGACATAGTTAATTATGATTTATTTTGACAGGTCTTACCCTCTCTTAGGGACTTTATTTAAATAAATTAAAACATTGATCCAGATTCAAAGTAATACAAAAAATAAAGAGCAGAAGTTCTGAAGACATATGGAAGTAGAATCCATTATTTTTATCAAAAGAACATATTCATCTCCTTTAGAAGTACAATATAATTCAAACAGTATTAGTATGACTACATATAAATTAATAAATGGAAATTATTATGATGATATTTTTGTCAAGGCATTATTTAATAATAAAATACATTTTGAAGAAAATTTCTAATAAGTGCCTTTACTCCTTTGTCATAATTTTTATAAGCTCTTTGTTAAATTTACCAGATTCCAAATGATAACTGAGAGAATATTTGGAAAATGAGAAGACATGAAATCAAGCAATATAGAACAGCAATTCTACTAAGAACAGTGGCTTTTCATTTGTTCTCAGCCTCCAATTGTTAAATATAAATGGAAAGGTGCAATGACACTTTCTGAGATTACAGATATCTAGTCCTCTTTTTATATTTGTACTCATATATGCATGAATATTATAGGATTCCTATAAGTATGTTTGCTTTTGGTATGCAACTATTGAATGTGGATGGAAATTTTATTCTTAATTATTCTAGGTTAAATGCCTTATTCATTTCATACATATTGTAATTACTATACATATGACTTTGAGTAATTAGCTGTTATTATCATTTACTAAAACAAATTTATAAGCACAATATTACTGTAGAGTAATATGAAACATAATGTTTTACTGATGGCTTCTGATTAAAATATGAATAAATAAATTTTCTTTACAGATGTTTATACAAATAACAAGTAAAGTAATTCAATCTCACATACTATTAGCAAGAAAATTCCATTTATAATTTTTGTTTAACTGCATGAGTTGTTTACTTTCATATTAAACAATAACAGTTCTTCCATTTCTCAAAGAAAGATGCATTATTTAAACATAAAAGTGATTACTGAATAAATAATACAGAAAAAAAGAAAGGAAGAGAGAACTAACAAACCTGCAGGGAATCTTTTTATTCTTGTCTGACTTTTGAACCATGTAGATGACATTTTATTCTCACTCTGAGACTACTGGGACTTAAGTATGATGAACTTCTGCCTTGGATACATTCTTCACCAATGGTTAATTAGATTACTTGATGATCCTTTTCCCACGAGATAATATAGCAACATCCACAAAAGTTGAAATTATGTTTTTATATGTACTGTATGGTTTAATTAGATTAGCATCTTTGATATCTATACTTCAGGTCAAATAAAGGTAACAAAAGAACACAATTCTTTTGAACAAACAGAATTGTACATGTTTTCAAAATTATCAATACTGTAATTTTTAAGTATCATAATAATAATACATAGTTAGAAAATACAGTATATAAAACAATATTAAATCCAACTTTTATATTAAGATATTGAAGTTGACATGTATTATTTGTAGCCAAATAATATCCCAACCCATTTTTATTCTTTTATGTAGGTACTGTCCAGTAACAAAGACAGGTACTACGTTTAAGGTATTCAGAGATAATTATATCTTAACTATAGCAACACAGTCATCAGTGCTACAATATTGAGATAGTGCTTGTCACTGGACACTGGTAAAAACAACATAATGTAATTTAGAGATACTTAAAACTAGAGAAAAATGAGGACTGCATTTGCAGGTTCAGACTTAATCCAAATTTTGATGTATACCCACAAAATCTACTCGTTTTCCCATGCTTCTATTTCAGTCATAAATATTTTCAAATTACTCCACAGAATGCAATTTCAAATTCATACATTCATACATTTATATGAGGCTTTCTACTATGTTGGTTGACTTAGTTTGTTATATTAATACAAAGTATATACTCTGACAGCTTATTCAGAATAAAAAATTATCTCAATATCAAAAACTGTGTTGTTTGTAACACAGAATGTGGTGCTTTAAGGACTGGTGGACTCATTCTCTTTCATTTATATGGATTACAGTTTTCCTATCCTATATTGAGAAAGAATCAATTGCTGGTGGTTCTTTATTATGAAAGAACTAGGTATCAAGGATGCCACCTTATAGTATCAGATTTTTGTGAGTTAGGTTCTCAAGATATGAAGATATTAATTGTAATTAATGAATTAACAGGCTTTCTGTCATGCTGCAAATAAAGAAGGATGAACTCAAAACATTACTTATATTAAAACTCATACAGCATCTTGTCTAAAGCAAAATTCCTTCAGAATTACTGTGTAATGAAAGTACAACACTGCTTTGCAGTTCCACCATACCAAAGTATTTCACATGGACTTCTAGAAACCTTAGGCAACCAGTGTTTTTTCTTTGCTTTCCTTCCTTCCTCCCTCCCTTTCTTCCTTATTACTTCCCTTTCTCTTCCCCCATTCCTTCCTCTTGCCATTCTTTTTTCTTGCTTCATTCTTTTCTTCCTTCTATTGTATTGAGCTTAGAACTCTACCTAACTCTGCTGTGCACCTGCTGGGATTATAGTTATGTGGCAACCACCTATAATGGGCAATATTCTAAGAAACTTGTTTTGTTCCTGTCCCCACCTTGCTCATATGTTAACAAGTAAATGGAAGCATGGCAAGCAGCAGAAGAAATGTTTCGCCAGGAGGTGGTGGCGCACGCCTTTAATCCCAGCACTTGGGAGGCAGAGACAGGCGGGTTTCTGAGTTCGAGGCCAGCCTGGTCTATGGAGTGAGTTCCAGGACAGCCAATGCTACATGAGAAACCCTTTCTCAAAAAAAAAAAAAAAAAAAGAAATGTTACATTCATCAGGGAAGTCCATTTCAACTCTGCTTTTCAGGTGGATATAGGGGAAGCTCAGCAGTGGAGCTGAGTTTAGGCAAGTAAGCTCTGGTTTGATTTTAGTGTGTTTATAACATTCATTGACCCTATTTTACTTATTTACATAGGCTTTTCAAGATAGACCAGTGGATTTTAATGCTACTGATAATGTATGTAAATAGAATTTGATTATCCATTTAAAATTAATTACTTCACAGAGGCATAAAATGATTACATAGTGTATCTTGTAAAATATGTTTTAGGCCTGGAGAGATGACTCAGCAGTTAAGAGCACTGACTGCTCTTCCAGAGGTTCTGAGCTAAATTCCCAGCAACCACATGGTGGCTCACACCATATATAATAAGATTTGGTGCTATTTTCTTGTGTCTTTGAAGATAGCTACAGTGTACCCATAAATATGGTAAAATAAGATGTTTTACATATGTAAAATTGTGAGGAGGCTAATTAAAGCTGATATATATCCCTACTTACTTGTTATTTCTTGTGAGAATCCATAAATTCTATTCCTTATCTATTTCAAGAATACACCATTATAGTACTGATTATAGTCACCATAGAGCTCTTGAATTTGATTCTTCCTAATTAAAAATTATATCTTTCAGCCAATAATCCTGGACATTGTGAATATGTTAGACTTTCTGTTTTTGAGTACTTTGTCTTCAGATTTCATAAAAGGGGGAGATCATATTGTACTTGTCTGTGTGTATGGGTTTTTGGGTGTGTGTATATATGTGTGCATACTTGCATACTTGTGTGCATGTGTATAGCTTATTTTACTTGACAAAATGCCTTCTTGGTTCATCTATGTTGTTATAAATGGATTTTTTTTTGTCCTTGTTGGTTTTTCAAGACAGGGTTTCATCACTCTGTAGACCAGGCTGACCTTGAACTCAGAAATCCACTTGCCTCTGCCTCCCAAGTGTTGGGATTAAAGGTGTGTGCCACCACTGCCAGGTTTTTTCCTTGTTTTTGCAAAGCTCAGTAATATGTCATTGTTATATGGAGGAAGCACATAAATGATTTAAGAGGAAGCTGGCATGGCATATTGGAGACTAAGAAGTTTATTATAGGTGTTATTAATGCTGTGGACAGATAGAGGGGCAATGACATGGTGGGAGAGTTCAGATCTCAACATCATGTGGCAGATGAGGGAACTTCTCTTTATACCTTTTGAAGGGTGATGTTTACATCAAGAGCTGAAGCTTGAGTCTCTGAGTCCCAGGCAGAAGGGGAACAGATGTGGTACTCCTTTAATGTGAACCCACTTTTCAGGTGAATGTGACAGAGGTTGGTCTACAAGCTCTGGACTGATGTGTAATGTTCAGTATAGTGCCTGGTAGTACCTGTGAGATGAGACTCCCATAGAAGTTGGATTTGAACATCACATTCTTCTAGTCATTATGTGTCAATCTCTGATTTTCTCTGACTGTTCATCTTTAATAGACAGACACAGGTTGATTCCATATTTGGTTGCTGTGAATAATGTTACAATGGACTGTGGTGGTACAAATAGCCCTTGTAGATGCTGAGTTCATTTCTTTTTTTTTAAATTAGATATTTCCTTTATTTACAGTATCTCCTCTACCAGGTACC
>NW_022196897.1:74130837-74137666 GCF_008632895.1 Mastomys coucha | reverse complement strand
AGAAAAAGAAAGAAAAAAAGAAAAAAAGAAAAGAAAAGAAAGAAAATAAAATAAAAAACTAAAACAATCCCTTCTTCCCTCCAACCTCCCCCTGCTTCACCACCCAACCCTCACCACCCAATCCTGCTTACTGGCCCTAGCATTCCCCTACACTGTGGCATAGAACCTGCACAGGACCAAGGGCCTTTCCTCCCATTGATGACCAACTTGGCCATGCTCTGCTATACATATGCTGCTGGAGCCCTGAGTCCCTCCAAGTGTACTCTTTGTTTGGAGTTTTAGTCCCTGGGAGCTCTGAGAGTACTAATTAGTTAATATTGTTGTTCATGCTAAGGGACTGCAAACCCTTCAGCTCCTTGGGTCCTTTCTCTAGCTCCTTCATTGGGAACCCTGTACTCAGTCCAATGGATGGTTATGAGCCTCTACTTCTGTATTGGTCAGGTACTGTCAGCATATCCAGTGTTAAGATTCTTGAGTCATAGGGTAATTCTATTTTCCACTTCTAGAGTAGCCCTCATACATTTATACAGCTTATATCCTTAAACACTGTGTGAAATTTGCATCACTTCTACATTCTATTAGTTGACATTCCAAATGATGACTGCTCTTTTCACTCTCTCAAAGAGTTCCTTCCCCCACCCCTTGGCCTCTGAGAGGGTGGGGTGGTTAGTCCATGTCTTTGTGTATCCTCTGGCCATGGCACATCAAGTCTTTGCAGTACTAGAGTCATCCTCTCCCAGAGGCTCCACCAGGACGTTTTCTGCCTCATATGTGTCTAAGTCTAGGTCCAGCCTGTGTATGCTCATTGGTTAGTGTAAGATTCTTATTTAATGTATTGTTAATAAATATCTTTCTATCTAATATGGTCCATCAAATTTGTATCTATCCCCATATTTTCTCAAGAGAAAGACACAAGGACTAAGCCATTAGATAATTTATGTAGAGTAAAATTGAAAAGGTAAATATCAATCATATACAGAGATGATACATGCTCTTTAAAATGAATGCAACAATCAAGACACATGGAGACTGTTTTGTGATATCATTTAAGAACATATCTTTCAAAAGGATTTGAATGAAAACCCTCTGCACAGAGAGAAAATGCTATTCTTAGAAGTAATAGATTATTTAAAAAGTAATATTTCAATAATAAGTATGGGATATATCTCATACCCCTATGAGATTTTTTTTTAAATCAGAAAGAACAAAAGACTCCCTAAAACTCATAATTGCTATCACTAACAAGATAGTAAATCCTATTGCTGAAGATAGCATAAGCTTTTAGGATATAGACCCATAAGTGAAGGTAGAACTCAGCTGGAAGCATCTTTCCTGATAAACAGCCTTCATATTACTTGAAGATCCTATTCAGTCTTCTGCAGGAGAAAAGTCAGTAATGGTCTTGTCCTATTATGATGCCTTATAGTTACAATACCAACTTGTCAGACATGTCATGCTTATTGATGGAGCAGAATCATCAATGGTATGGTTTACCAAATGCTTTCTGATTTGTCATGAGCCCCACCCTGGTCTCTAGTGTAAATATTAAGAATGAAACACAACAAAACAAAACTTTAATAGCTAGGGAGATCATAGGTCCTGGGAAATTAACTATAGGAAATTAACAATAGGAAATTACTATCCTATTGGAAATGGACATACTGTTGAACTGTCTTGTAAACATTTATGATTATAAAAGTGGGTTTATGCTATTTACAGTCTTGGTAGGAGCAGCTTTGTATACAGTTGGCAATAATTAGTACACAAATTCATTTGTAGACAAAGAAATGAGAAAAGAGGACTAGTTAATAATTATCCCTAAATTGAGCTCTAAAATTTAGGAAATATCACAGGAAAAAAGTATGAGAAACAGAATAGGAAAACATGTTGTGAAGTGTTCTGGATATGGCATGTCATTACTTGCACAATAAACTCCTACCAAATATCATTCACAAAGCTCTAATTCAAGTCAGCAAATCACAACCAAAGAACATTAAATATGTGTGAATTTTGTGGTGAAAAGGAATTTGTTCAATAGTAGGACAGAAGGCAGAGAGATAAGAATGATAAAAGTACATTGTAACTATAAGCTTTTATGAAATTGTTGAAGAATCAAAAATTTAAAAGATAGAAAATCATCTGTGATTTGTGTATTTATTAAGTAATTAATCACAGACATTTTATATACTCTCAGAGATTTTTTTGGTTATTTGTTTTGTGAGTTCTAGGGATCCAAATTACAGCAAGCCCTTAACTCATTGACCTCTACCTAAAGCCACTGGAAATTCTGTTAAAAGAATGTAAGCAATATATTGAAATCTATACCATCTGTCCTTGAATTTCTGCTCCATTGGGTTTCTACTTTTTCAGATCGTCTTGAGTTGAAATTAGTGCAAATTTATATTTTTATATTTTCTCTTTTATATTTTCTCTTTTATATTTTCTTATTCAAAGGGATGAATCACCCATGAGGATGGGGATTTTCAGGGAATATTTTATTAATCCTTTAAGAATTTCATACAAGAGAACCTAAACCTGTCAATGAGAACATGGCCATATATCTTAAACTAGATAGATCATGAGCTTAAAGAAAAATATAATAATTTTATAAGCTTTTTAAAAAGAGATTTTATTTTTGTACATGGTTGGTGTGTGTGTGTGTGTCTGTGTGTGTGTCTGTGGTTGTATGTGTGTGGAACAAACTTTTGTTTAATTTTATCAACATCTAGTATATTCTCAAGTAATGTTATGTTAATTAGTTAGCATCTTATAACTTTTTTATTTCTCCTTGCTTTTACATTTTGTATCCAACATATTATATTAGTGTTTTAAATGGCTAGATTCTGATAAAAATATGTATATCAAAATATGAGGTTAAAAAAATAAACCATTAAATATTACTTTAAGGACATCATTACAAACAATAGATACTGATATTTAACCAAGTATGAATATGTGGAGGGAAGAAAGCAAAATTTCCTGGGAGAAATCGTGGTGTAGTTGATGGTCAGAAATTTTATCATACAAACTCACTATGCCAGAGTCATGTTTAACCCTTGGTATATTTTTTAAATAGTTTAATACAAACCAGTTCAGCATTTTATGAAATTGTAAATATAATTACTCCTTTTGTTTTTCATACTATAATCTCATAATTTCCTTTTGCCCATCCCTTCTTCCAAAACCATCAAACTACTCTTACTAGCATTCTTTCACATTTGAGGATCCATTTTCATTAATTGTTGTTATATGCTTAGCTGTATGGGTATACCCTGACTATGTCCATAAAGTTTTACCTACAACACTGCCTAAACATAAGTTGAACAAGAAAAATAAAACTAGATATTCTAAAGTGAATGTGCTCTAAATACTACAATGCCTACACCAAGCAAACAAACAAACAAGAAAACCCATAGAATTAAGGGATGTTAAGAGTGGGATAGTCTTCCCCACGGAAAGCCATGCCAATTAGTAGTATAGGACCAAATGGTCAGCCATGAAACTATAATTATAAGTGATATTTATAAATACTGAATATATAAATATATAACTATTTATAGAGATAGATGATAGATAGACAGATATATAGATAGATAGATAGATAGATAGATAGATAGATAGATAGATAGATAGATAGTATTCTCCAGCTTACTTTGGTAGGACTTTTTTGGTTTTAAAATGACAAGGTTTTTTATCTCAATTCCTATCTAAGTTTAATCTCTAGGCTTTTGCTTGTAAATATTTTATTTGTCCATCTCATCATGCACCAGTTTAATTCTGGAACTTGTGTCTCAAACCAACTATACCTTGTTTCATTGGTTTATTATTATTTTTAAGCATCCATATTATATAGTAGTACAGATTGCATTTATTTCCGAACACAAAGCTCATTATAAAAATGTTGAGTACATTTTCAGGATATAATTACTAGAAGTATACGAAATAACAAGAAATAAAACATTGGGTTTACTATAAAATATAGGACATGAAATATGCAAAAAGAAATATCAATAAATATTTCCTAAATGTTTTATTATAAACGCAAAGAGAAACAATGATTAAATGAAATTGGTATCATACAAATAATTGGAAAATTATAGTTAATAAAGCCACATGTTACTATGAGTTATATAAAAAATACACATTTGAAGATATGTTGTAGCAAATTTCAGTAGCGTATTAGCACAAAGAAATTTCTTAAACTAAAATCAAAAAATATTTTTCTGGGTCATTAATATAATTTTCTAAAAATACTAATTTTAAATAAGTGGATATATATATGTGATATAATTGGTTAGAACCAAGTTTTTGTTTTCAGTTTTTGCAGTGCCTCTTTCACATCCTTGTTCCTCAGGCTGTAAATCAGAGGGTTTAACACGGGGATCACCAAGGTGTAAAACAGTGAGGTCATTTTGTCTTGATCTAGAGAATATGAAGAACTTGGCCGAAAATACATGAAAAGCATAGTTCCCTGGAAAATTGCAACTGCGGTTAAATGAGAGGTGCAAGTAGAAAAAGCTTTGAACCTCCCCTCAGTAGAATGGATCTTCAGGACTGATAAAATGATATAGCAGTAAGAGACAAGAACTCCTGAGATGGTGCTCAGTTCAATGAAACCAAAAACAGTAAATAAGGCCAGTTCATTGACTTGTATGTCAGAGCAAGAGAGCATGTAAAGTGGAGGTAAATCACAAAAGAAATGATTGATTTCATTGGACCCACAGAAACACAAGCGAAACGTCAATGTTGTGTGTATCACAGCATCTACAATAGCAACTATGTAAACTACAGCCAGAAGTTGGTAACACACCTTGCTGGACATATCTATTGCATATAGCAAGGGGTTGCTGATGGCCTTATACCGATCAAACGCCATCATTGCCAGCAGCATACACTCCACATCTGTAAAGATACAGAATATAAAGAACTGAAGAACACAGCCAAGAAAAGAAATTGAATTGCTGCTCTTCGCCAGCAGGTCCAATAACATCTTTGGTCCAACTGCAGTAGAATAACAGATGTCAGAGAAAGAGAGGTGGCTGAGGAAAAAGTACATCGGGATGTGAAGCTGACGATCCATCCTAATCAAAATGATCATTCCAAGATTTTCAATAAGAATAATGAGATAAACAATTAGGAAAGTGGTAAATAAAGTCACCTTGATCACAGGATTATTGGTAATTCCCAAGAAAAGAAACTCAGTGGCTGAGCAGTTCCCAAACTCCATTCTTCTTTGTTTTATCAACTGCTTCTAAGTAATCAAGATAATGACTGATTAGATTTTTTGCATGTTTGAATATTGTTATCCACTACAATAATATTTATTACAGTTATTTATGTTCAAAACCAGCCTAGGATAAATAAAAGAGGAATTCTTATAAAATGTGTCTAATATACTCAACCCACATTGTGTCTATAAAGCATACAGTTCAGCAAACATTGTTTCTTAACCTAACCACTTATCTATTATTATTATTAATTTTGATTGAACCAAACTCTAGGTCCAGATTGAAAAGATATGAAGGAAGTGCCAATGTAATCCAGAAGATCCAGTATAAAAAACAATTAATTTTTGCACAAAAATTATGTTATTACCTTAATAAAGAAATAATAATTTTAGCACTATTGCTGATATGTACATAAATTAATGAAAATTTATTCTGACAATGTTTAGTGTCAAAGTTTTACTCAAAATTCAAATGAATTTTAAATATACCCATCGTATTAATGTTTTGTCAGAAATTTTAAAATTCTATCATAAACTTCATCTAATTGTGAAACGTGAATCTCCTGAAAGTAAAAAGATTTATCATAAAAAGTTAGAAGAGGATCTAGAAATCTAGAAGAGAGGGTGAAACATTTGACACAGAATTGTAAGGACAAGAGCTAGCCTAGTGCCCATATACTGTCAGTCTCTACCATATACAAACATCCACATGCACTTGTTAGCACTAACGCACCACAACAATATTATACATGCATATACGTATACAAAGTAAGAAAGAGAACTGCAAACAAGTATGTACAGTGTCAGAGTTTTTCAGTAAAATGATGATGGGTAAACATAAGGAATATTTCTATGATACATAGGGTTCAATTTCTTACATTATTTTTATTAATATGTGGATGATATAGACTTTCTTTCTGTATGTTTGTTGTTTAGAATTTGGAATATGTTGATGATTGGACACTTAATTTTTCTAGAGTTAAATGTAATATACTATCCATGAGTTGTGAATTAATATTCATTAATATCTTACATTAATGTTCATTAATATTTAACATTTAATATTTTTAACTATCATTGTAGTAAATAAATAAAATTTAAACTTACATATACTAAAACACTTAAAATGCTTTTTATAAGGAAAAATAGTACCTATGAATCCTAGCTAAAATGAAGTTTACAAAAAAATGATATCATATACATTCTTACAATTTTTAAAAGAAAATATCCTTGGACATTAGGTTAAGAATCACATTTAACTGGTATACCTGAACAAATTCAAATTCTACATTATTTAATAATGATTTTTTTAAATGAAAGTATCTGAATTTTACTATATTATGTAAATATATTCATTAGGAGACCTACCTGTGATGGTTCTTTGCTTATCAGTGGTATGTGAATTTATGTAGATGACATTTTATTTTCACACAGTGACTGTTGGGATTTCAATCTTCCTTCACTTTTCTAAGTTATTCATCAGTGTTTAATTAGAGTCCTGGTTGTAAACTACCCTCAGAGAATATTTAGCAAAGGTTGATATTTTATTAATTTACTTTTGTTAACTAACTTAATTAGCATCATTGCTATACCTATTTCAGG
>NW_022196897.1:74117284-74130803 GCF_008632895.1 Mastomys coucha | reverse complement strand
AAAAAAAAAAAAAAAAAAAAGAAGGTGAGATGGATAGTGTAATCCCTTGGTACAAACACAAACCAGCACATTTTCCAACCTTT
Source organism: Mastomys coucha (assembly GCF_008632895.1). Classification (NCBI taxonomy): domain Eukaryota; kingdom Metazoa; phylum Chordata; class Mammalia; order Rodentia; family Muridae; genus Mastomys; species Mastomys coucha. The sequence goes on along the minus strand of NW_022196897.1, from coordinate 74,130,720 downwards.
CTTAATTTCTCAATGGGACCTCCAGGCAGTAAAATTATAATACATAGAGGCAGAATAAATACATACAAAGTTATATATATTTACCTTGTTTTATATAAAGAATAATGATGTGGACTTTTATTATGTATGAACAAATAGGTTATCTAATTTTATTCTTCATTCATTCCAGAAGCAAGGATGAAGGAAGATTTGAGATACAGAAAGACAGCTCCCTGATTAGCTGTGCCTACATAGTCTCTGGTAGTATAGTGTTAGAATAATACTCATAGCTAGTCACTGGTAGATATGGAAGAGAAAAATATGTGCAAAGAGGAGAGGAGTGCATGACAGTATCTTAACTAGACATGGACTTTGATGTTTGCACAAGTTTATTTCTTTAGCTTGTATTTCAGTGACAAATTCCCTGAAGTAATTCCGCAAAATATAATTTCAAAGGCTTGAATGCAGAGATATAATGGATAAAACAAGATCAGTTTATGGAATTTTGGATTGATTTTTTTGTAGTTATTTATTTCACAGCAACTTCACTTAAAAATACAGGTCACATCAAGCTCACGTTGGTTTTTAAATGCTGCAACACAAGGACATTGCATATAAATTTGCAAGTGTTAAGATTTTCTGTACATTTAAATGTATTTCAAATGATGCCTTCTGCTATGTTGTTGATTTAACATTTAGAATTGTGCATACAAAGCAAGAAATACTAGTTAACTTATATTGAAAAACAAAATATTTCTCACTGTCAAAAAGTAGACATCTGTAGTTCAGCCAATATCATATTGGTTTGGATCCTCCATTCTGGTTCAGAGGGCTGGGTTTTTATTCTTTCTTTCTTTCTCCCTTTCTCCCTTTCTTTCTTTCTTTCTTTCTTTCTTTCTTTCTTTCTCTCTTTCTTTCTTATTCATTTATTTAATGTTACTATTGATTTACACTTCAAGTAATATCCCACTTCTCAGTTAGCCTTCCACAAACCACCCTTCCTATCCCCCCTCTGCCATCTCTCCTCTCCCATTTGCTTCTATGAGGGTGCTCCTCCATTCATTACCCAGCTCCCACCTCACTTTCCTCTTCACTGGTGCATTAGCTTCCACAGGATCAAGGGCTTCCCCTCCCACTGATGTCAGGTAAGACCATCCTCTGCTGCATATGCCTCTAGCGCCATGGACAACTCAGTGTATACGCTTTAGTTGGTAGTTTCGTCGCTAGGAATTATGGGTGATCTGGTTAGTTGATATTGTTCTTCCTATGGGATTGCAATTCCCTTCAGCTCTTTCAGTCCTTCTCCTTCCATTGGAGGTCTCCATGCTCAGTTGGATGGTTGGGTGTCAGTATCTGCATCAATATTAGTCAGGTAGTGGTAGAACCTCTCAGAGAGCAGCCATACCAGGCTCCTGTTAGCAAGCACTTCTTGGCATCAGCAATAGTGTGGCTGATTAGCGAATACAGATGGGGTGGATCCCTTGGTGGGTGGTTTCTGGATGGCCTTTCCTTCAGTCTCTGCTATAATTTTTTGTCCCTATCTTTCCTTTGGACAGGAACATTTTTGGTTAAACATTTTGAGATGGGTGAGTATCCCATGCCTCAAATGAAGATCATTACTATCTACTAGAGGTGGCCTCTATAGGTTCTATCTCCACTTTGAGGAGTATTTTGGCTAAAAGTCATCCACTAGGAGCCTCTCACATCTCTGACATCTGGGACGTTCTAGTGGCTTACTTTCTAGTGGTTCCCCACCCCTTGTTGCTACATATTTCTATTATATTTTCTGACCTTTCATACTTCTCTCCTGTCCCTTCCAATACCTGATCCTGCTCCCTTTTCACTCCCTATCCTTTCTTCCTCCCAGGTCCCACCCCCTCTATCTCCTGTGATTATTTTGTTTCCCTTCTATGTAGGATTGAAGCATCCACCTTTTGGTCTTCCTTATTTTTATGCTCCATATGGTTTGTGGGTTGTGTTTTAAGTATTCTAAGCTTGTGGGGTTATATCCACTTATCAGTGAGTAAATATCATGTATGTTCTGGATTACTTTATTCAGGATGATATTTTCTAGAAATCAAAGAATTCAGAAAATGGAGAGATCTGCCATGCTCATGGATCAGCAGGATTAACATAGTAAAAATGTACATCTTACCAAAAACAATCTACAGATTCATGTAATTCCCATCAAATTCCAACTCAATTCTTCAAAGAAATAGAAAGAGCAATTCTCAAGTTCATCTGGAATAAAAAAAAAACCAGGATAGCAAACACCATTTTCAAAAATAAAAGATCTGGGGGAATCATCATCCCTGACCTCAAGCTGTACAACAGAGCAATAGTGATAAAATACATAGCAAAAACAATCCAAAAAAACAAACAAACAAACAAAGGCAAAAACACATAGTATCGATACAGAGACAGGCAGGCAGAGCAACAGAATAGAATTGAAGACCCAGAAATAAACCCACACACCTATGGTCACTTTATCTTTGACAAATAAGCCAAACCATCAAGTGGAGAAGAAAAAGACAGCATTTTCAACAAGTGATGCTAGTTCAACTTACAATCATATGTAAAAGAATGCAAATTGATCTATTATTATTATTATTATTATTATTATTATTATTATTAGGTATTTTTTATTTGCACTTCAAATGTTATTCCCTTTCCTGGTTTCCCCTCTGAAACCCCCTATCCCATTTCCCCTTACCCTGCTTGCCAACTGACACACTCCTGTTTCCCTGTCCTAGCATTCCCCTACACTAGGACATCAAGCCTTCACAAGATTAATGGCCTCTCCTCTCATTGCTGTCTGACAAGGCCATCCTCTGCTACATATGCAGATGGAGACATGAGTCCCACCAAGTGTACTCTTTAGTTTGTGGTTTAGTCTCTGAGAGCACTGAGGGTACTAGTTAGTTCATATTGTTGTTCCTCCTATGGGGCTGCAAACACTTTCAGCTCCTTCGATCCTTTCTCTAACTCCTCAATTGGGTGCCCTTCACTCAGTCCAATGTCTGGCTGAGAGTATCCACCTTTGTATTTGTCAGGCACTGATAGAGCCTCTCAGGAGACAGCTGTATCAGGCTCCTGTTAGCAAGCACTTGTTGGCATCTACAATAGTGTCTGGTTTTGGTAACTGTATATGGGATGTATCCCCAGGTGGGGCAGTCTCTGAATGGCCTTTCCTTTAGTCTCCACTCCACACTTTGTCTACATATTCTCCTTATACAAAGCTCAAGTCCAAGTGGATCAAGGACTTGCACATAATACTGAATCTAGTAGAACAGAAAGTGGGACAGACACTGGAATACAATGACACTGTTTATCCACTCTTTAAACAGTAGTAAGGCCAGGAAGAGGCAGAATTATGTTTTATGTTGGAAAACCTCAGTTTCTAAGGGCTCTACACATATGAATTAATCATTTCACAGGGATTTCAGCTCCTAATCCAGTCATTTTGAGGCTTAAAATTTCAAAGATATAAGGAAGTAAGCCTCATCATATCTGTATATTCTATTGTGGAATGACTAATGATTAGTTGTTAAAACATTGAAGAGGTACAAATTTATACAGCTTTTTATCTAAAGAAAGTATCTTTCTTGATTAATTTTCTTTTTAGTGTCTTGTAATCACACACCATGTCCAACACCGAAAATAAGAAGCACTTCTCAGACTTTATTTTTAATTAATTAAAATTAATTAATTTACATTCCAAATGCTGGGCTTGTGGGCAGGCTTTATTTTTATAGTGAAATGTTAGAGAATTTCAAACTGTTATCTAGAAAGCCTGAAACAGTCCATAGCATTTATCTTATTCAATAAGTGTGAAATTAACAATGTTTTGTGCCTTTGACCTTTCAGATACATCTTTTCCCAAGAAAGTATTTAAACTATCAGAAAAAATTAATAAATTAAGATGAAAAATGTACAAATAAATTATATTTTCTTACAAAATTAATACATTTTGATGTGTATTTAATACCTCAGTATCCAGTAATTTCAAATATTTTCCTAAGAAATTCATCTGTTTATTTTTGTCTGTATACATGCTTCATAATACATTTGCAGATAATTTTGCCAACATTCAGTATATACTAAATATATTATCTAGTATCTAATTTTGTTACTTCTTTCACATTCTTTGTCCAAAATATGATGTTAGAGTTTGAAGTTCAGGATTAAAATGCTTAGACCTATAATATATTTAATACAGCATTTGGTTACATTTAGCTAAAAATGAATAACATTATTTAAGACCTTAAGGGACAAAGTAAACAAAGAAGAATATATGACCAGTGATACATGTACAGAGAAAGGGGCACCTTCTTCAAAGAAGTGATACATAGTTAATGAGGGAGGGAAAGGATTCACAGTTGAACGAAGTTCCATCACAGGAAGAGAAATGTTGTATAGTTGATAATAGAAAATCCAAGTACAGTAGTTATACAGGGCTACTCCACAAGCTCTCAAGAGCTTTTATATAAGGAACATTAAACTCTTTTTCACATGTTAATGGTGACTAGATAATAAGCTGCATCTATCTATATATAAAATTTTCTGATTCCAAAAATGTTGTTATACAGATGTTATATGAACTACAATGACTTTTCACTGAAAGTGTCATTGATGGTAGAGTGTTTTTTGCATCACATAGGTAAAGCTTGTGTGGTTTCCAAATGCCACAGATATGTTTGCCTCAGTTACTACGAAGTTATTAAGCCTTCATCTGTCCAAATCTCTAACATTCATAATTTTACTACTGCAATAAATAAAACCTTTCTCCTACACATTGAATTTAAGTACCTTCATTTGGATCAGTGCTTTTCAACCAGTGGGTCAGAATCTCTTTGGCAAACCTCTATCTACAATAAAAATTAGATTATAATTTATAATAGTTGAAAATTACATTTACAAAGTAACAACAAAAATAATTTTATGATTGTGGTCACCACAAAATTAGAATTTTTATTAAAGTGTCACAGCACTAGGAGTTTGAGAACCAGAGCCCTAGGTGATAGCCTGTAACTTAATTACATCAGGATTTTTCTGAAGTATACTATGAAATTTTCAAGTTCAATTGAAGTTTGTGATATCCACAAAAATACAAATCTAAAAGGAAAAACATTTGAATATGTCTTGAAATAATCTAATTTATAGGCAAAGTGAAATCAGCACATATTCATTATGCAGCATAATCAAAATTACTAAAAAATAGATGATACATCATAATGCAAAAAAATGATTTATTTTTGTAAAGAAGAATTTTTAAAATCATATGTGCTAGGAATTAATATTACATATAATATTTAAACATTATATATATATGTATATATATATATATGTACTGAAACATGAAATATTATCATTCCTACTGCATTTATTATACTTATATGGTCAAAGAAACACATTTACTGATTTCAAATACAAATCATAGCTTTTATCTATATCATCATTATAATTTTCTAGAAAAAAAATCATTAAAAATGAGTGGACATATACATGTCATATAACTCTTTACAACTACATTTTCATTTTCAGTTTTTGAAGAGCCTCTTTTACATCCTTGTTCCTCAAGCTATAAATCAGAGGGTTCAGCATTGGGATTACAAGAGTGTAGAAGAGTGAAGTCATTTTATCTTGATCCAAAGAATAAGAAGAACTTGGTCGAAAATACATGAAAAGCATAGTTCCCTGGAAAATGGCAACTGTGATGAGATGGGAGGTACAGGTAGAAAAAGCTTTGAACCGGCCCTGAGTAGAACGGATCTTCAGGACTGATAAAATTATGTAGCAATAAGAGACCAGAACTCCTGATATGGTGCTCAGTTCAATGAAACCAAAAACAGTAAATAAGGCCAGTTCATTGACTTGTATGTCAGAGCAGGAGAGCAGGTAAAGTGGAGGTAAATCGCAAAAGAAATGGTTGATCTCATTAGAACCACAGAAACATAAACGGAATGCCAAGGTTGTATGTATCAAACCATCTGTTGTTGCAACCAGATAAACCCCAGTCATGAGCATGGAACACACCATGCTAGACATGTTCACTGTGTAGAGCAATGGATTGCTGATGGCCTGGTATCTATCAAAGGCCATTACCGCTAGCAGTAGGCACTCAGAATCTGCAAAGATGCAGAATATCAAAAACTGCAGAGCACAACCAATAAAAGAAATTGATTTCTCTGCAGCTAAGAGATCCACCAGCATTTTCGGGCCAATTGCTGTGGAATAGCAAAAGTCACAGAAAGAGAGATTGCTGAGAAAAAAGTACATGGGTGTATGGAGCTGAGTGTCCATTCTAATTAAAATGATAATTCCAAGATTGGCAAGAAGATTAATGAGATAAACAACTAGAAATATGGTGAACAGGGCCACTTTTTTGCCTGAGTTATTAGTAATTCCTAAGAAAATGAATTCATCCACAGAGGAGCAGTTTCCCCTATCCATTCTTCTTTCTTCTTATGTAAATTTTAAAAGATATTTTCAAACTTTGGTGAATGCATTCTTAGGTATCTGTAAAACAGAGGATAATTTATTGTGTCAATTTTCCCTCAAAAATCTAGGCAGCCACATTACTCTAAGTAGATCTTTATAATATCGATCATAATAGAACATATTTAATCATGTGAAGGTTCAGTTGTTATGATGAGTGACATCCAGGTACCATTGTAAAAGATGTAACGACATATATTTTCAACATGTTTGATGTCCATCCTAATTTTTCAAACATATTTCTGATTTACTGAACTTTTATTTGAGCTTCAATGTATACAGATTAAATAGCAATCATAGAGGTATTAAACTATATCATAAAAGATTAGATCTATTCATATTTAAATATATTCACCTGAACAAAATATAAGTACTCAGATTCTCCAAACTCATAATTGGTTGAAAGAAAATGTGTCATTTCAAAAAGCAGTGGAAGTCAATATCAATGCTTATTGAAAATTAAAATAATTTTCTTCTGACGCTATGTTGCCTGTAGCATTTTTTAACAAAGGAAACAAGTTGGAATTTTATGTCAGACTATTGTTTGTTTTTACTGGTCAGTGTTTGCTCTAAAGTTAAGTCTAGAGACAAACATCAAAATCTGAGTACCCCAAGACACAATTTAAAAGAAAAATTTGTAAATTTATTATTTGGAAAATGCAAATATTTATATTAAAAGACTTCTACTTTGGGAACAAATTATCATTTTATTCTTCATGATGCATTAACATAAATAAATGTAGAGAAAATTATTCATTTAAAATGGTTCTCATTATTTTCCAAAGAAGATCAATATTTTAAACCTTGTCTTTTTCAATGTTGAAACTCAAAAACATACCTGAAGTGTACAGCTCACTTCCACATGAATATTACACAAGTGGTATCTTTTTATACAGTTAAAACTTAGGGTTTATATCTCTGAAGCTACTTCCCTAAGGCTTTGGTGTTCTCAAAACATTTAATTAGTTACATTTCTGGTATAGTATTCTCCCAAGTGAATCATGACTATCTTAGGCAAAGCTTGAGCTTAAGTCTTGAGGACAGTCAGACAATTGATCTGTGTCAGGATGGAAAATAAAATTTAATTTTATACTGTAAAATATAATTAATATGAACATATGTACTAGAAAAAAACTAATGATTTCATTGAGTTAATTTATATCTATTAATTTGCTGTGAATTTTGATTTGAAAGTCTATTATATTGGATATTAGAAAGGCTACTCCAGCTCATTTCTTGGGAATGTTTTTCTTGGAAAACTATTTTTTACAATCATTTACACTGGGGTAGTTTCTATCTTTGTTGCTGAGGTTTGTTTCTCATATGCAGGAGAATGATGATGGATCCTGTTTATGTAGATAGTCTACCACCCAGTGTTTTTTAATTGGGCAAATGACTCCAATGATGTTGAGAAATATTGATGACCAGTGGAGGCTATTGCCTCTTATTTTGTTGTTGGAGGTGATGGTGTATCTCTGTGTGTGTGTGTGTGTGTGTGTGTGTGTGTGTGTGTGTGTGTGCGCGTGTCTCTTCCTTGGGTTTTCTGTGAAATGATTAATTTCTTTTGATTCTTGGGTGTAGTTACCCTCCTCGTGTTGGAGTTTTCATCCTAGCATCTTCTGTAGAGTTGCATTTGTTGAAAGATATTGTTTGTAATTGGTTTTGTCATGGAATATCTTGTTTTCTCTATATAGGTTGATTGAGGGGTTTGCTAGGTATCTCTTTTGGTATCTGTGGTCTATTAGGGTCTATAAGACATCTGTCCAGCAACTTCTAGGTTATAGATCCTCTTTTGAGAAGTCAGGTATAATTCTGATAGATCTGCCTTTATATATTACTAGGCCTTTTTTAAAATCAGTTTTAATATTTATGCTCCGTTTTGTACATTTACTGTTTTGATTATTATTATGTGGTAGGGTAACGTTCTTTTCTGGTCCAATCTGTTGGAGTTCTATAGGCTTTTTTCTTTCTTATTTTGGATATTTTATTTGTTTACATTTCAAATATTATCCCCTTTTATGGTTTCCGTCTAGAACCCCACTCTTTCATACCTCCTCCCCCTGCTTCAAATAGAATACTCCCCCTCCCACCCACAAATTTAAAAACACACCACCCTGGCCTTCCCCTACACTGGGGAATCAACCTTTCACAGAACCAAGAGATTCTCCTCCTATTGATGCCGGACAATGCTATCCTCTGCTACATATGTGAGTGGAGCCATGGGTCCCTCCATGTGTACTCTTTGATTGGTGTTCCAGTTTCAGGAACTCTGGGGTTGTATGACAGGTTGACACTGTTGCTCCCTCCATGGAGCTACAAACCCCTCCAGATCCTTCACTCACTTCTCAAACTCCTTCATTGGCAACCCCATGCTAAGTCCAATGGATGGCTGAAAGCATTCACCTCTGTATTTGTCAGGATCTGGCAGAGACATTCAGGAGACAGCTATATCAGGCTCCTATCAACAAGGACTTCTTGCCATACACAATAGGGTCTGGGTTTGTTGTCTATATATAAAATAGATCCCCAGGTGGGGAAGTCTCTGGACTGTCATTCCTTCAGTCTCTGCTCCACATTATGTTTCTGCAAGTCCTTCCATGGTATTTTGTTTCCCCTTCTGGATGGCCTTTCCTTTACTCTCTGTTCGACACTTTGTCCCATTATTTCTTTTGGACAGCAACCCTTCTGGGTTAAGAATTTGGAGGTGAATGAGTGGCCCCATCCCCCAACCAAGAGCCTTGCCTAACCTCTGGATTTGAGCTAATCTCATTCCTGTTGGGTCCTAGGAGCCTCTTGAGATCCTGAAATCTGGGACTTGCTAGTGTCTACCACTAGTTGCCCATCCCCCATTGCTACACATTTCTGGTCAAATTCCAGAACCTCTGTATGTCATCCCTGTCTCCTCTTATAACTAATTCAACTCTCACCTTTTCCCCTCCCCCTCTTATCTTCCTCCAAAGTCCCTCCCACCTTCTACTTCCCTTGATTATTTTATTTCTCCTTCTAAGAAGGACTGAAGAATACACATTTTGGTCTTCCTTCTTCTTGAACTTCATATGGTCTGTGAATTGTATCATGGCTATTCTAAATATTTGAGCTAATATCCACTTATCAGTGAGTGCATACCATGTGTATTCTTTTGTGACTGTTTTACCTCACTCACCTGAGTTTTTAATCTTAGCCATTCTGACTGGTGTGAGGTGATAATCTCATTAAATGATGAGAAAACATTTGACAAAATTCAACACCCCTTCATGGTAAAAGTCTTGGAAAAATCAGGAATTCACGGCCCATACTTAAACATAGTAAAAGCAATATACAGCAAACCAGTAGCCAACATCAAACTAAATGAAGAGAAACTTAAAGCAATTCCACTAAAATCAGGGACTAGACAAGGCTGCCCACTGTCTCCCTCCCTATGCAATCTAGTACTAGAAGTCAGGTAGATCGATGGAATAGAATTGAAGACCCAGAAATGAAGCCACAAACCTATGGTAACTTGATCTTTGACAAAGGAGCTAAAACAATCTAGTGGGAAAAGGGCAGCATTTTTAACAAATGGTTCTGGCTCAACTGGCAGGTCAGCATATAGAAAAATGCAAATTCATCCATTTTTATCTCCTGTACAAAGCTCAAGTCCAAGTGGATCAAGGACCTCCACCTAAAATCAGATATACTGAAACTAATAGAAGATAAAGTGGGGGAAATCCTCAAACACATGAGCACATGGGTACACCAATAGCTTATGCTCTAAGATCAAGAACTGACAAATGGCACCTCATAAAATTGCAAAGCTACTGCAAGGCAAAGGACACTCTCAATAGGACAAAATGGTAACCAACAGAGTGGGGAAAGATCTTTACCAATCTTACATCCAATAGAGGGCTAATATACACAAAGAACTCAAAAAGTTAGACTCCAGAGAACCAAATAACCCTATGAAAAATGGGGTACATAACTAAACAAAGAATTCTCAACTGAGGAATATTGAATGGCCAAAAACACCTTTAAAAATGTTCAGCATCCTTAGTCATCAGGGAAACACAAACCAAAACAACCCTGAGATTCCATCTCCCACCAGTCAGAATGGCTAAAATCAAGTACTCAGATGACAGCAGATGCTGGTAAGGATGTGGAGAAAGAGGAACACTCCTTCATTGCTGGTGGGATTGCAAGCTGGTACAACTACTCTGGAAATCAATCTGGAAGTTCCTCCCAAAATTGGACATTATATTACCTCAGGACCCAGCTATACCACTCCTGGGCATATACCCAAAAGATGCTCCAACATATAACAGGGACACATGCTTCTCTATGTTCATAGCAGCCTTATTTATAATAGCCAGAAGCTGGAAAAAAAAAAAACAGATGTCCTTCAACAGAGGAATCGATACAGAAAGTTTGGTACATTTGCACTATGGAATACAACTCAACTATTAATAACAATGGCTTTATGAAATTCACAAGCAAATGGATAGAACTCAAAAATATCATCCTGAGATAACTCAATCACAAAAGAACACACACGGTATGCACTCACTGATAAACTGATATTAGCCATCCCATATACACTCATCCCTCCTGGAAGCTATTGTGGATTCCGAGGATGTGTTTGCTGACTGGAGCCTGACTTGTGTCCTGAGAGGCTCTGTCAGAGCCTGACAAATACAGAGACAGATGCTTGCAGCCAATTATTGGACTGAGTGTGGGATCCCCAATGGAGGAATTGAAGAAGAGACTGAAGGAGCTGGGGGTGGGATTGCAGCCCCATGGAGGGAGCAACTGTGTCATCCGATCAGAATCCCTGGAGCTCCTGGGACTGGACCACCAACCAAAGAGTACACATGGAGGAACCTGGACATGAGTGAGAGGAGATGCTCTTGGACCTGCGGGTGTTCAATGCCTCAGTGTAGAGGAATGTCAGGGCAGTGAGGTTGAAGTTGGTGGGTGGGAGGTGGAGCATCCTCATAGAAGTAGAAGGAGGAAGGATGAGAGAGGGGAAACTGGGAAAGAGGATAACATTTGAAATGTAAGCACATAAAATATTCAATTTAGAAAAAAGCAAACCATGGGAGTAATTGGATACAGTAGATGATCCCTCTCCTTTATAATGTTGATAAACTTAAAATACTTAAACATAAATCAGAGCTGATTAGTCACTCACAAAATGTTTCTGAATATAGAGTACAGTTCAGGATTTTTTGCTAATCAAACATTTATCATAATTTTTTCTTAGTTTATTATGTGTGTTTTCAAGTGACAGAAATGACAACACACTCTTGGGACTTCACCACTTGCAAACATTATCACAATGTCTCCTAATTACTTAACTTTTTGCTTGAATATAAAAATTCTGTTTAGATGAACTCATGGAATAAAATTAGACTCATAATGTTTTTATCCTTTATTTATAATCCAAGAACACAAAAGTTGCTTCTATAATCAGAATGTCTACCAACACATTTTTTGTTCAAATAATTTTTCTCATACTACTTATGGCAAGTTATTGAAACATATAAAACAATAAATAACAAACTGTACATACATGCATACTTTTAGATATAAAAAGACATAAATAAACAGAATTCATCACACTAATATTCAGAATGCAAATGATTAGATGAAAGAGAAAAATGACTTTACAATGCAGTAAATTTTTCTTTTGTATCTAGGCTTACATTCATATCAAATGCAAAAAGGAAGCAAAGCTAAAGTGAATTGAAAAAATCTCTCTCCATGAATTACTAACTTGAGAAACTAGTGTTGAATGGTTAGGAACTTATGGTTTTATTATTTGATATTCATATCTCTTGATAATGTCTGTATAAAAATTTAAAATATAAGAAACTCAAGCAATGTTTAAAAGTCTGAGGACTGTCTGGGCTGAGTAATGCAACAGTATAGACTGAAGTGATCATGGAAGTCCTGAGAAACATCAATCAGCTGACTTCACTTTTAAGTGCTTACATATTTTTATAATTAGTTGTGAAATTATAATATAATTACATCATTTTTTTCTCCCTTCCTTCTCTCCAAAACCATATATATATACCATTTTGTTTCTTAAATTCTTGGCTTCTTTTTTAAAAAAATTTCATATATATTTTTTTCATATATATACATATATGTATGTATTATGTATGTATGTAGGATAGGATAGGATAGGAGTGTGTTTGTAGCATAATTAGATTATATGAGAAATATGATGCATTATATTAATAAAATATTAAAAGATAGCAAAATATGAACAATGATAATACATTCAAGCAGTGTAGAAATACAGTATTATTTAGTGTAGTTTTGTGTGGATTTATTAGGAAGAGAGTATGTGTGTCAATTTCTCTTTCAGTATTAAAATATACGTAATCTACATCAATGCATGGGCAGTTAAATTATTATACTACAATAACTATTGATATTATGGATATTGTAAAGCACATAGACATAGATAGTAGTATAATTCATGGCCGATTAACATATTTATCCTTTCATTCATTTAAATGTAGAATAATTATTCCATGATAACTTATGGTTGAAAAATATGGTTCTATAAAGTACAGAACCAAGGATGAAATCCACAAATATGTTAATACTTAGTAATTTTGTATTTCCTATAATGCATGCTAAATAACATTCAACACTTTGTGTTTATCTCATAAAGAGAAGATAAACAAATTAAACGTATTTATTGAGAAATTTTTGTCAAGCCTAGATCATTGAAGATAGGTTATTTGCATATATATACAAATAATGCAAAACTTTATAATATCTGAGGTCAAAATATACATGTTAAGAGTGATTACAGTCTCAAAGCAAGCATAAATAAAGTTAAGGTATTTCTCTAAAAACTGCATTACAATCTATACTTCGAAAGGACAAAATTGATTAGTAATATGATTTAAGAAGTAATTTCCTCACAGCTGAAATCACCTCCTTGTTCCTCAGGCTGTATATCAGTG
>NW_022196897.1:74110197-74116623 GCF_008632895.1 Mastomys coucha | reverse complement strand
CATCACTGTAGAAACATTGTCTATGGTCTCGAGCTCTTCTTGTTTCACCTGTGGAAAATGTTAAATCACAAATACACGTCATTGCTTTAAAACTATAACTATACATTTTTATAATTAATAAATGATCATATATAATTTGGTCTTTATAGCTTTGGAGATATATTTTATTATGAATTTACATTGAAAATATACATTATTTTGTATTGTATAATTCAGTTGTACTTCCAAATCTGAAAATATTTCCTGTAGTTTTGCTGTGATGATTCCAATGTAATTTCTATGTTTGTGTACTGTGTAATTTTAATACTAAAAGATAAAATTATGCTGTCAAATGTCATAAAATATTACTTATTTCAAAACTGTGTTTTCCTCTCGTTGTATGTTAAGGAAATCATCAGGTATAAATTGAGTTTAGACTTTACTTTGTGGAATGAGTATCTGGATTATCTTCAATAATTTATTTTCTCATCCTTCTGTCAACAGATGTTTTCCAGTCAGTATTACCAGTGTGTGTGTGTGTGTGTGTGTGTGTGTGTATACATATATTTATTCATCCTTATCTTATTTGTTTATTTGGTTAACTCTTAATATTTATGAAAAATTTTAATTGTCACTAACACAGAATATTGTTTTATAAAAATTTATTAAATTCCTAGACAAAGTACTAATATATAACAGTGCCTATTTAATATGAAGAGTCCCTACTCACAAAACAAGCAATTATTTGTAGTTGAAGTTGTGACCCCCACCATTTGCACATTAAACACATCATATGCATTTGTCTGTGTACATGCTCATATAAGGTTTAAGAGAACAGATATGACTGTAATTCACTTTATCTTAGCCAAAAGGCTTAGAAGCCATGATGTAATTCATTTTTAAGTAGTATATCATGTATTTTTTGGTATGAACTACCTTGTGTTTCTATTAATTTGTGAATAATAGGAAACAAAAATAAGTTGCTCACTATTAGAAGAAACCTCATTACTGTTTGTTGACACTTATAAGGTCAGACAATGATAAAAATCATATTTCAACACATATTAAATATTAATTTAATTTGGTCTTGATATATTCTAGAAAAATATTGAATTATTTAAAATTTTGAAAAGACCTAGAATTATATTGTAATTTTAATTAGAAGATTGTAGTACATATTTAAAAAATTCTGCAGTGTGTTCTCACAGTGTTAATGGTAGAAAATGGCAGAGCCTAGGAGACTGGGAGTCATATAGAAATGAATCTAAGATAAAAATGGAAATAAAACTGTGGTTGTCTTAGAAAAAATCTCCATCTTCAATTAGACAGCAGACACTTAAATTTATATTATGTTACTGTCATAAACATTTGATGATGCTTTCTATTAACACAGTTACCCTAAGGAAAATATCCACAGTTCTGAGGACCATTTATCCTGATTGAGCTTTACTCAAGGAATCAAATCTGACTTTTGTGACTCTAGAGCTCATATAGTTTTTATTTATCCAGAAAAAAAAAACAAAGATGCATGAGCAATCGATAAATAGGTGCCCTCAGGAAATCTGATTACTGAGTTGCTAGTATATTTATAATCTAATAGTTAATGATGCTACTAAGAAATAGATTCAATTTCAGATTTTCGATCTCTCTATACTGCAGTTCAACTGCACAACCATTCCATACTTACAGAATCATTCAAATATACGGAAAACACTTGTACAGGAAAACTAGATGTAAAACAAAGGAAGCCTTTTAATGTAAGCCAGATAGGATATAAGCTGATTAATAGTATACTTCCTATAAATTCTTTAACAGTTATATAAAATTGAGCTTTGTGGACATCCTATCTCTAGACTTGACATATGTAAAATATTTGAATATCTTCTAAATAGATCATTTCCTTAATATATTTGAGAGTTAAATAAACATATTGGTGATGATGATAATAATCTTTACTACATAGGATTACTTTACAATTGAACACCTTCTATTTCTTCTGTGTGGTTGCTTAAACATTATATTCAGAAATATATAAAGTCTATCTTAGTCAGTGCTTGAAGTTTAAGCATTAAAGAGTTATCTAATTTTGTTGTTGAATTATTTTTCTGTTATTAATATGGTGTATACTTATACAAATAAACTTGTATTTGACAAAATCTTTCATACTTTTCTATTTGATTTAGGTTCATCATATTACTTACCATTATTGTTTGCACCAAAAATAATAAAAATATACTTTTCACCTTATGTAGTTTATTTAAAGGAGTAGCTAACACCCTCTCAAGTGTCCCAGATTATAAACCAACTATATTCCTTAAGTACTAAGTGTTACTACCCTTGGGATCAACTCTAACCCAAGTAAAATTCTAAATAAGATATTAATTCTGCCTGTCACTCAAAGAGATGTACAAAACAACTAAAATAATATGCAAATAGGGTAGTTTAAGAACTTAATTTTTATAATGTGTTTTGATCAAATTCACTCTGCTTTTCCTCTTTCCTGATTTTTCCATCCCTACAGCCACCTTTTACTTTTAACACCCAAAGCCCCTTCTTCTCCCTAACTGAAGATGGTGCCACATGTATATATATGGGTATAGAAACAGCATAATGGGTACAGAAAGCTATTATGCACTACATCTCTGAATAACATGTATTAGTTTTCCATCAAATGCTGATATCACCTCAGTCAAATAGTGTTGAGGTTTCATGGAGCCCTCCCAATTCCATACTAACGTTTATGTTGGCTTTACACTTTAAAAGTCTTATGCATACTGTCCTAGTTGCTAGGAGTTAAAAATTGTGGCAGTCCTGTTATGTACAAGAAATACTGATTTGATTCAGATGTCAATTTGTTCTAGCTCTTTGAGTCTATCAGCTCCCTCTTCCACAAAGGTTCCTTAACCTTGAGAAGAATATGTGTGATATAAATAACTTATTAACAAGTAGTGTTCATTTTTTAATTTAATGCATGTTGCTAAAATTGGGAATTTGTATTAATTAGCATCTAATACTGAAGTGAGTTCCTGAGATGATGGTTGAAAGATATACCATTCTATCTGATTTTACTTTCTACATTTTTGCAATCATTATTGAAATCATAAAGCACTGTGACACTTGAAAACACCAACATATTATGACTTCACATGATTTATGAATGGTGACAAATCAGTAGTTCATTAATATGAAAAGAATTTTTTTCTTTATCGTTGAAAAAAGAGATATCAGAGTCTAGGATTATTTAGGCAGATATATGATCTGCAACCAGATGTTTTTCTTCTCCATGTCTTGTGATTCAGTCAGAGCTTTATATTCCTCACATTACAAAGGTGGGGAAGAGTAATGGATGGTAATTACAGTGCCAAGTATTCCTTTTAAATGCACAAACATTAAAAACCATGCAGAATATCTATACATAATTTCTTCTATAGAATTTAGCCCCCAAACCATAGCAAGAAGTCAGTTTCTAGAAAGAACAATTTCTTATTCAGTCTTCAGAAGACCAGAGAAGGCAATTTTCAGCTGTTAACATAACTCTGATTTTCAAATTTAAAGTTACAAAACTGTCTATACTATGTACATAATTAATGATCAGATCAAATCAACTAGATGACAGTTTTACACTTCGTAATTATTAGGAATTACAGAATGCAAATGCATAATATTTATGTAGATATAACCACGTAGAACACAGCTGAGTTACACAAAGGATTAGGATGCTTGATGTAAGCTAAGGAATATTTTGTGTAAGTAAAATACTAAGTTGTAAAAACAGAGACAGCCACTCTATATACACATTGAATGTTATCAATATGCAAAAGTTATATATTTCCCCAATTTTGAGTTATATCATTTGTGACTTATTTTCACTTAGATATAACCACTAATATACATTTTAAGAATTACACTAATTGGAGTTATACAGATGTCAGTGTTTAACAATGACTGTCATATTTATTTAGTTTTCCCTGAGTATATCATTTTATTTTCATGTTCTTTAACCACTAAGTTTAATTCAGTCTTCATATACATAGGTGGTCATAAACTGAAACAGGCACATATTAGCAATGGCATTACCAGTGTAGAAAAGACAAAACTTCCTTTAAAATAAGTTGTTATTTTGGAAATCTGGTAGGAGATAGATGAAAATGTAGGAATATGCTGATTGAGGTTCAGTTTCCTCATAAAAATCAGTTCAAAGGTGAATAATTTTAGTGTTTCTAGTCAGGGTTAAAATTAAGAAAGCATATATATATATATATATATATATATATATATATATATATATAGACACAACCTAACTCTTTGAACTTAAGTAAATCTTGAAATTGCTCATACATTTTAGTTCACATTTAGATTCATAGAAGTCATTTTTGTAAAACTGAGAGGTCAGAAATTATTTTTGTAAAAGTGGGAAATATATATTTGAATTGGAGTCTTATAAAGAAGCAACAACATCAATAGAATCTTATAGTAAAGAAATCTAGGGTTATAGTAAAAAGAAGAAAAATGTGTAAAAAATATTAAGGGTGTTTGTAGTTCTATGTTATACCACAAAATCATTGCAATCAAATTAGGGGAAAGGCTGTAAGTCTCTGATTTCCCTCTAGTATTATTTTAGAATTGTACCTCAGGCAATCAGATTCACTTATATAACTAAACTCAAATAGGAAATGAATCAATTTAGATTTTTTTCAGAATTTTTTAGTAGGATCCAGAAAGACTCATTGATAATTCATTACTTATTGTCTTATTCAATAAACATTTATTACGCAATTTCTTTTTTCTTTTGGAGACAGGGTTTCCCTGTGTAGCCCTGGCTGTCCTGGAACTCACTCTGTAGACCAGGCTGGACTCGAACTCAGATATCTTCCTGCCTCTGCCTCCCAAGTGCTGGGTTTAAAGTTGTGTGCCACCACCATCTGGCTTATTATTCTATTTTTATTGGTAATTATTGCTCTATATTCTTCAGAATCATAGAAGATAGCCACAAAATAGTATGAAGACTTGTGTAAATGATTATCTATTAACCTTAAGATATGTACACTGAATTTAAATTCTAACAACACACTTAAAATACAATGGAAATTATTAAAAAATTTTTTCTTAAAGATAAATACGTTTTTGAAGATGGTGCATTGAGAATGATCGGTCTTTCCTAACACAGTCTAAACAGAATAAACTGCACAAAATATGTATTTGCATTATCATAAAATAAAAATGAATGCCTTTTCAATATGGGAATAAAATATTTCATAATAAGCAAGTTGTCAATAGATGAGAAAAATAGTAAACTTCTATGCCTACTCATGGCCCTATTTCGGAGTCTTAACTTTCTGAGTGCAGCAGTCACCTCCTTGCTCCTAAGGCTGCGTATTAGAGTATTTAACATAGGAATCACAATTGCACAGAACAGAGAGGACAGTTTCTCAGTTCCAGGAGAACGCGTGGACTTTGGTCTCAAGTAGGTAACTGTAACAGATCCATAAAACAACAGTACCACTAACAAGTGGGAAGAACATGGAGAAGGCTTCGCCAGTCCTCTGGCTGTTTTGCAACCTCGGGATTGTGGCAATGATTTTGCTGTAGGATATAAGCACCAGTATAAAGGGGAGCGCAACCACCACTGAAACAACCACATACACAGACAGTTTGTGTACTGAAGTGTCCCCACAAGGTCTATTTGATTAGAATTACAAAAATGCATAGAGAATATCTGATATGTTTGTACTATCTGGACTGGAATGCCTCCAAGCCAGGAGACAGCTGCCAGCTGTGTGCACTTTTGGGGGTTCATAACCAGAGGATAGTGCAGAGGGTTACATATGGCCACAAAGTGGTCATAGGACATCACAGTCAACAGAAATCATTCAGTAGTTCCAAAAATAAGGGAGAAGCACAGCTGTGTGGCACAGGACATCAATGAAATAGTTTGGTGCTGCATCTCATCTTATGAGCACAATTTGCATCACTATGGAAACATTGTCTATGGCTTCAAGCTCTTCTTGTTTCACCTGTGGAAAATGTTAAATCACAAATACACATCACTTCTGTTTTAGTCTATCTAGTTTTATCTATTCTTTTCTGAGAGCACATTTTTTTCTTTTTAATAATGAAGAATTTAAATTCAATTGCTTTAAAACTATAATTAAATATATTTTCATAATTAATAAATGACTACATATAACGTTTTGTTTCAGTTTCTGAGATATACTTTAGTATGGATTTACATTGGAAATACGCCTTATGGTATAATGGTATAATTCATTTGTCCTTGCAAATCTGTTAAGCTTTCCTATGGTTTTCTGTTGTGTCTTCAGGATGTTATTTAGGCCTGTGTTGTGTGGAATCTTGTAATCTGAACACTAAAAAAATAAAATCAATCCATAAAATATCATAAAATATTATTCAGTTCAAAACTGAGTTTTCTTTTTTTTTTTTTTTTTT
>NW_022196897.1:74089824-74094716 GCF_008632895.1 Mastomys coucha | reverse complement strand
GAAGCTGAGAGGATCGTGTCCCTGCTGCCCTGCGGCTTCCCTGGGAGTCGTGGGGCCTGTGGCTCCGGCTGGCTGTTCAGGTCTCAGAAACTCACCAGAGAGAAAATGGCGATCGTGTCCCTGCTGCCCTGCGTCTCCCCTGGGAGTCGTCCTGAGTTTTCTTTCCAGTGTATGTTTTATGAATCAGCAAGCATAAATTGTGTGTAGACTTTAAGTTAAGGAATGATCATCTTGATTTTCTTATATAATTTTCATTCTCATGAATCCAGCTACCAACACTTATTTTTTTCCATTCAACTTTACAATACTCTCTCTTTCTCTCCCTCCGTCCCTCTCCCCTCCCCCCTTCTCTCATTCTCTGTGTATATGTGCACGCATATCTTAATTTTGTTTTTTGTTTTCTTAACTGTAAATATTGATTAAAGGATTTGAATTGTCACTATCCTTTTTGGTTAACCATAGAATATTGTTTTGCAAAAATAATTCATTAAATTATTAGATAAAGTACTAATACATAAAAATGCCTATATAATATGAAGTTTCCTCCCCAAACAAGCAACTATTTGTAGCTGAAGTTCTGACACATACCATTTGTATATTAAGCACATCATATATTTTCATGGATGCATGCTCAGATAACAGTTGGAAGTATGGATATATATGTAGCATGTCATAACTAGTGTATTTTTTGCTATGAGCTGTCTTGTGTTCAGAATATGTTGTAAATAATAGGAAAATGAAAACAAGTAGCTTAGTATAAGAAGAGAGACCTCATCATCATTTTTTAATACCTCTAAGTCTGGACAATGAAAAAAGAACATATTTCAACACATTTTAAACATAAATTTAATTTGGATTGAAAATATTCTAGAAAAATATTAAATTACTTAAAATGTTTTTAAAATACTCCAATTATACTATAATTATATCAGAAAATTATGGTACATATCTTAAAATAGGGTGGTATCACAGTAGTGACAGTGAAAACTGGCAGAGGCTAGGAGAGTAGGAGTCATGTAGAGATGAAGGTAGGGTGACAATGGAAGTGAAAGTGTGGTTGATTTAGACAAAAAAAACATTGTCTAATTCTATTAGACAGCAGAGACTTATATTCTGTTGCTGATTAAAAACTTTTGACAATACCTCTATGAACATAGTCAACATAAAGAAAATATTCATAGTTGTGGAGACAATTTATCCTTATGGAAAATTACTAAAGGAATCAAATCTGACGTTTATGACCAGTAAGAGCTCATATAGTTTTAATTCACCAGAAAAAAAATGCAAAGAAGAATGAGCAAAGTAAAAAGTAGAGACTCTCATAAAATATCTGATAACTGAGCTGCTAAGATATCTATAATTTAGTAAGTAATGGTGCTATTAAGATATAGCTTAAAGTCCGATTGTTTTTTTCTCTATACTGCTGTTTAGCAGTACACATACATATTTATTCAAATTTAAGGAAAAATACAGGAAAACAAGCTGGAAAACAAAGGAAGCATATTAATACAAGTTGGATAAGATTTAAATAGATAAAAATAATCTCATTCCTCTAACATCCTTAACAGTTATATAAAATTGAGTTGTTGGACATCCTGTCTCTTTACTTGACATATGTAAAATATTTGAACATTACCTAAATAGATTATTTCTTTAATACATTTTGAGATTTAAATGAAGGCATTGATAATGATGTTAATAATCTTCACTACACAGAATTACTTTACTATTGATCACCTTCTATTTCTTCCATGTAATTGCTTAATAATTATATTTAGAATTGACTAAAGTCTACCTTAATCAGTGCTTGAAATTTAAGCATTAAAAACTTATCTATTTCTCTGTTATTTTATTCTTGAGTTAAAAGGGTGTATATATTGTTAAAATAAATTTTTATTTGACAAAATCATTTCACACCTGTGTAATTCTAGGCACAATATAATTCATACCATTATTATTTGTACCAAATATGAGAAAGAAAATTAGACTTTTCACCTATGAAGCTATGATTTGAAGCAGTTGCTAACAGTCTTTTCAAATGTCTCAGATTATGTTAACTATATTCCTTAAGTGCTAAGTCTTGCTATCCTGGGAATCAACTCTTTTTTCCAATGCAACATTCTAACTGAGATATTAATTCAGGTGTCACTCAAAGAGATAGTGCAACAACCAAAATAATACCCAGACAGTTTATTTTAAGCACTTAATTAATTTATACAATATGTTTTAATCAAATTAAGTCTGCTTTTCCTCTTTCCTGAATTTCCCATCCCTACAACCACCTTTCACTTTCAACACCCAATGTTCCTTCTTCTCCCTGACTCAAGTTAGTGCCAAATGTATATGTATACAAACACACACACACATATGTGTGTGGGGGGGGTGTGGGTGTTATAGAGACATCTGTCTGAGTACACAAATTCACTATGTACACATCCTTGAATAAAATGTATTTTTCTTGTGATCCAGTCAGGGCTCTATATTCCAGACATTATATAGGTGCTGAAGAGTAATAACTGATAATAAAACAGCCCATTTTTATTTTATATGTACAAACTGTAAAAAGCATGCAGAATATCTACACATAATTTCTTTTGTAGAAGGTAGTCCTAATACCTTAGCAGGAATAGAGAGTTTCTAGAAAGAACAATTTCTTGTTCAACACCTAGATGACATGAAAAGACAAATTTCTGAAGTTAGCATCCCTGTGTTTTTCAAATTTTAAGTGACAAACATGAATAGTCAATGTTAAGATCAAATCAACCACAATGACATTTTTTTCACTTTGCAATAATTATGAGTTACAGAATGCATAGGCTTCTGTAACTTGATGTAGGTTATGGAATATTTTATGTAAGTAAAATACTAAATTGTAGATACAGAGACAAACAGATAGCCATTCTATATGCACACTGAACATTAATATTATGGAAAAGTCATATATTTCTCCAATTTTATTTCTATCATTTGTGATTAAATCTCCCCTAGTCTTATCCAATAGACTATATCTTTAACATTATAGTAATTTTGGCTATACAGATTTTAATATTTAGTTATAGAAGCTATACTTTACATAATTTTATAAGATTTATATACCTCTTTGGGTCAAGTATAAAATTTAAACGTTTTGCATGTTGATTTATTATATAGTTCCATTTGTAACTAAATGATTGGCGGAAATATAATTATGTGAACATTCCCCTTGTTACATAATGAATTTGTACTTTCCAGTCTTTTGAAATAATTATCATGAGAGTCACCTATCTAAATTTTATAGAAATCCAGTTAAATAATTTCCTTTCATGAATTATATATAAACAACATAGTTTACATACTTTTACCATTTTATTTTTATGGCTCTAGTCATTAAGATTAAATATTATATTGAGATTTTTAAAAAATTACATGTATGGCTGGTGATGTGAATACATTTATTAAATCTTTGTATTACCACATGTCAGAAAAATATCTTTTATTCTGAAGCAGAATTACAAAACTAAATACAACTTTAAATTTTTTAAATGGTTTTATGTTTATTTTTCATTTGTGAATTGTTTTCACCAATTTTATACATTTACAGAATATACTGTGATCATATTATTTACATTAACCACCTTTACTTCTCACACACCTATTAACAGTTTTCTTCCTCCCAATTATTTTACTTTATTTTCATGTTGTTCCTTAACCACTACATTTAATTTGGTTGCTTGTCTGCATATGCGTAGCAGCTAATAAACTGATCCAGCACAACTTTGCAATGGCAACACAAGTGCTGTATAAAACACAACGTCATCTAAAACAAGTTGTAACTTTGGAAATCTGATATAATATAGAAATGTATGTATAAGCTAAATGATGTTCAATTCCCTCATAAATACCACTTCAAAAGCTGAATAATTTTACTATCCCTATTCAGGATTAAAATCATGATAGCACATATATGCAGTTAAAACATAGCTCTTTGAATTTCAGTGGATCCTGATATTACTCATACATTTGCGCTTACATTTAAATTCATAGAAATCATTTTTGAGAACATGAGGAAAATAAATATACAACTGAACCGTAGTTTTAGAGAGGAGCAACAATAACAAATTCTAATAGTAATTTGGGATTACAATAATAAAGAAGAACAGTATGTGCAAAAATATTGAATATGTTTATAGTGCTGTGTCATATCACAAGGTCATTGCATTCTAACTAGGGGAATTGATTGAAGTCAGTTTTCCCATTAGTTTTATTTTGGAAATATCCCATAGGAGAAGGAACAGAATCACTTAAATAAATGAGCTCAAATAGGAACTTAGTCTATCCAATTTAGATTTTTTTCAGAATATCTTAGTACAGTCCAGAGAGACTCACTGATAATTAATTCATCACTATTGACTTATTCAATAAGCATATATTATTCTACTTCTTCCTTTATATACTTCAGACTCATAGAAAACTGTCAGAAAATACAGATATGAGTATCAGGACAAATAATAATCAATTAACTTTAAGATGTAGAAATTAATTTTTTAATTGTAACCATATATTTAAAACAAAATTTGAATTAACATTTCATTTTTTAAAATAAATACTACTTTTTTCCAAAATGGATTATTGAAGATCACTGTCTTGCCTAATAGATCTAAACAGAAGAAACTATATAAGTAATTTAAGTTTGAGGAAAATGCATTATAAAATGGAAGAAATTGCCTTCTCAATATGGTGATAAAATATTTCAAAAGAAGTGAGTTGCTAGGAGCTAAAGTAAATAACAAAACTCTATGTGTACACATGGCCCTATTTTTGGAGTATTAACTTTCTCATTGCAGCAATCACCTCCTTGTTCCTCAGGCTGTATATCAGTGGATTGAACATGGGAGTCACAATGGTATAGAACA
>NW_022196897.1:74071509-74089070 GCF_008632895.1 Mastomys coucha | reverse complement strand
CATCACTGTAGAAACATTGTCTATGGTCTCGAGCTCTTCTTGTTTCACCTGTGGAAAATGTTAAATCATAAATACACATCACTTCTGTTTTAGTCTATCTAGTTTTATCTATGCTTTTCTGAGAGCACACACTTTTTTTCTTTTTATTAATGAAGTTTAAATTTCATTGCTTAAAACCATAATTAATTATATTTTCATAATTAATAATGACCACATAAGATTTGGTCTTTTGAGCTCCTTTGGTATGTTTTGTTGTATATTTACATTGGCAATATACCTTAGTTTAAATTGAATAATTTATTTGTACCTTTAAATTCTGAATATTTCTTATAATCTTTTTTGTGTTATCCCTAAGTTATCTTCTAGGGTTGTGTTCTGTAGAACTTTGTAATTTGAAAACTAAAATATAAAATGAAACACTTAAATATCATAAGATATTATTTAGTTCAAATTGAATTTTCCTTCCATTGTAAGTTATATGAAATCTGCAGGCATAACATCTGTTTATACATTTGTTGGGGAGTATCTGGATTCTCTTAAATCATTTACTGTCTCATGAATCCTGCTATCAGCAGGCCTTTTTTTTTTCATTCAGTCTAGGTAATCATAAATTGTGTGTGTTTTTAATGTGTATATTCAAATTTATATTCATGCTTATATTATTTTTGTTTTAGTTTTTTATTCCTTAATTTTGAATAAAATGTTTTATTAGTCTCTACACTTTACTTGTAACACATTAAATATTGTCTTGCAACAATAATTTATTAAATTACTCAGTAAAATAATAATATATCAAAATAGTTGTTACATATTAATATTTCCCTTCCTCCAACAATTATTTGTAGCTGGTATAATGACTCACACCATTTGCACATTTAAGCATATCTTCCATAATTATCTGTGTGAATGGTCACATAAATTTAGGAGTACAAATATGAATGAAATATTTCATTCCCATTCTTTTATGTGAAAGTATATTATAAAATATTTTTGGTATGGGATACCTTGTATTTCGATTAAGTTATAAATAATAAGAAAATAAAAATAACTACTTCACTATAGGAATAAGTGTTCTCATTACCATTTGTTAATACTTGTAAGTCTGGACAATTATAAAGGAACACATTTCAAAATATTAAATAAAAAATTGAGTTTAGATGATGATATTCTAGAAAATATTACTTAAAATATTCTTAATATTTTGTAATTATATTATAATTTTAATTAGAAAATTATGGTAAACATTTTAAAAAATGTTCCATGTGGTCTTACAATAGTGACAGTAGAGAATGCCAAAAGTTTGAAGACTCAAAGTAAGGCAGAAACAAAGCCAGGTTGACAAGGGGCACAAACCTGTGTTTGGCTTAGAAAAAAAATTCCGTGCTTCTACTAGAGATCAGAGACTTTAGAAACTTGTATTGTTGGTTAAAAACATTTGACAAAGATGTTTATGAACATAGTCACCATAAAATATGCATATTTGTGAGGACAATTTCTCCTGTTTGAGCATTACTCAGCAGAGTAAATCAGAGATTTTTGACTCCAGAAGTAATAGGATTTTAACTTATGGGATAAAATAAAAAGTGGACGCATCGCAGGATGTCTGACCACTGAGTTGCTAGGATATCTATAATTTAGTAAGTAGTGATGCTACTAAGGAAGAGTTTCAAGTTCAGATTGTACTTTCTCTACACTGCTATTCAGCTGCACAACCATTCCACACTTACAGACTTGTTGCAATTTAAGGAAAAGACTAATATAGGAAAACAAGATAGAAAACAAAGGAAGCCTTTTAATACAAGCAGGATAGGATATAAGTAGTTAATAATATCCTTCTTCTAACTTCCTTAGCAGTTATGTAAAATTGAGCTCTTTTGACATCCTTTCTCTAGATTTGACATATGCAAAACATTTGAATATTTCCTAAACAGTTTATTTTCTTAATGTATTTTGAGAATTAAATTATGACATTGATAAAGATGACAATAATCTTTTCTACATAGGATTACTTTGTAATAGAATACCTCCTATTTCCTTCATTTATAATTATATCCATAAATGTATAAAGTCAACCTTATCAGTTCTTATAATTTAATCACTGAATATTTATCAAATTCTCTGTAATTTAATTATTTTTCTGTTAATAAAAATGTTGTATACTTGTATTTGATAAAATCTTTTCAAACTCACATATTTGATTCTAGTTGCAATACAATACTTACCATTATTGCTTGCACCAAAAATGAGACAGACAAATATACTTCTCAGCTTATGAAGTTTATTTGAAACAGTTCCTAACTGCCTTCTCAAATATCTCAGATTAAACACTTGCTATATTCCTTAAATAGTAATAGTTGCTACCCTGGGATAAACTCTTTTCCCATGCAACCTTCTAATTGAGATATCAATTCTGCTTGTCATTCATCGAGTTGGATACAACAAGCAAAATAATATTCAGACAGGTTATTTTAAGAATTTATTTCATGCATATAATGTGTTTTGATCAAATTCACTCTGAATTTCCTCATCTCTAATTTTTCTCTTCCCCACCACTTTTCCATTCCCACACACAACCCTCCTTCTTCTCCCTGAGTCGTTAGTGCTACCTGTATATGTATGAGTATAGAGAAATATGGCTGAGTACAGACAGCCATTTAGGCACCAAATCACTAAATAAAATGTACTTTTCCTCCATCCAGCAGCAATTAATTGCTGATAACATATCAGATATTTTGGATCTTTCTTGGAGCCCTCCCTGTTGCATACTGACAGTTACATTGGTTTGACCATTTGCAAGTGCATGCAATCCCAGCCGATATGAGTTCATATATGCTAAAGTCTTAGTATGTCCAGAAAATATTGGTTTGTTTCAGATGTCAACTTCCTCTAGCTCTTGCAGTCTACTTCCTCAACCACAAAGGTCTCTTACCTTTCAGAAGGGTACATTTCATATAGGTAACTCATTTAGTGCTAAGAACTATGCATTTCCTTATTTAATGCATGTTGCCATCAACAGTTTGTATTAATTAGCATCTAATACAAAAGCAAGTTCCTGAGATGATGGTTGAGAGATATATCAATCTATCTGATATTTAAGATCTACATTTTTTGCAATCATTATGTACCATAATGTGATACTGAGAAACATCGACAATTTATGACTTTACATGATTTATGTATTAAATGGGATACACTTTAAATGGTGACAAACAGCAGTACATTAGCATAAAATTAATTTTATTTTTTTATCATTGAAAAAGAAAGAGACATCAGAATCTAGGATTGTTTGGACAGGTATGTG
The DNA here is from genome assembly GCF_008632895.1 of Mastomys coucha. Taxonomy (NCBI): domain Eukaryota; kingdom Metazoa; phylum Chordata; class Mammalia; order Rodentia; family Muridae; genus Mastomys; species Mastomys coucha. The sequence goes on along the minus strand of NW_022196897.1, from coordinate 74,085,769 downwards.
ATTTGCAACCATTTTCCAGGTCTTATGGACCAATCATGGCCATTTATTCCACACATTATAAAGGTGATGAAGATTAATTGCTGGTAATAAAAAATGCCAATTATTCCCTTTGTATGTATAAACTGTAAAAAGCATTCATAATTTCTTCTTTAGAATGTAGTCCCAGAACTGTAGCAGGAGGACAGAGTTTCTAGAAAGAGCAATTCTTTTTCAATCCCCAGAACACTAAAGAAGATGATTTCTGCTGTTAGTTTTTCTCTGTTTTTCAAATTTAAAAGTCCAAAAAAGTGACAATATCTCAAGCATAACCAAAGATCAGGTCATGTCAATGAGAATTATATTTTTTCACTTTATAATAATTATGAAGCATAGAATGCATATGCATAATCCCTATATAGACATAACCATATAGAACATAGTTGAAAACCATAATGGATTAAGATGCTTGATGCTAGATAAGGGATATTCTATGTAAGCACAATACTAAATGGTAGATACAGAAACAAATAGCTGATCAAAACAACCCTGAGATTCCCCCTCACACCAATCAGAATGGCTGAGATCAAAAACACAGGTGACAGCAGATGCTGGTGAAGATGTGGAGAAAGGAATACTTCTTCAATGTTGGTGAGATTGCAAGCTGGTGCAACCACTCTGGATATCAGTATGGCAGTTCTTCAGGAAACTGGACATAGTACTACCTGAGGACCCAGCTATATCACTCCTGGGCATATACCAGAAGATACTCCAACATGTAATAAGCACACATGCTTTGCTATGTTCATAGCAGCCATATTTCTAATAGTCAGTAGCTGGAAGCAAACCAAATGTCCCTCAACAGAGGAATGGATACAGAAAATGTGGTACATTTACACAATCGAATACTACTCAGCTATTAAAAACAATGCATTTATGAAATTCTTAGGGAAATGGATGGATATGGAGAATATCATCCTGAATGAATAGTCATCCACTCACAAAAGGGCACACATGGTATGCAGTCACTGATAAGTGGATATTTGCCCCGAAGCTCAGAATACCAAGCTATAATCCACAAACCACAAGAAATTAAAGAAGAAGGAAGAACAAAATGTGGATACTTCGATCCTTCTTAAAACGGAGAAGAAAATACGCACAGAAGGAGTTGCAGAGACAAAGTATGGAGCAGAGACTGAAGGAAGAACAATTCAGAGACTGCTCCACCTGGGAATCCTTCCCATATACAATCACCAAACCCAGACACTATTGTGGATGCCAGCAACTGCTGGTTGACAGGACCCTGATATAGCTGTCTCCTGAGAGTCTTTGACAGTGTTTGACTAATACAGAAGTAGAGGTTCACAGCTATCCATTGAACTGAGCACAAGGTCTGCAATGAAGGATCTAGAGAAAGGACTCAGGGAGCTAAAGGGGTTTACAGCACCTTAGGAGTAACAACAATATGAACTAACTAGTACCCTCAGAGCTCCCAGGGACTAAATCACCAACCAAAGAGTTCACATGGTGGGACTCATAGCTCCAGAAGCATGTGTATAACATAGGATGGCCTAGTCGTTCATCAATGGGAGGAGAGGCCCTTGGTCCTGTTAAGGTTCTATGCCCCAGTGTAGGGGAATGCCAGGGCCAGGAAGCAGGAGAGGGTGTGTTGGTGAGGAGGGGGAATGGAGAAGGAATAGGGTTTTTTTCGGAGGGAAAACTGGGAAAGGGGATATCATTTGAAATGTTAATAAAGAAAATATCTAATAAAAAGAAAGTAAATTATGAATATGTAAAAGTTATATCTTTCTCCAATTTTGAATTCCATCATATGTAGTGTATTCTCCCCTAGGTATAGACACTAAAATTTTATCTTAAACATTGTACTAAATGGGGCTACATATATTTTAATGGTTAACAATAGGAGTTTTATTTTATATATTTTATGATCCTTGTAAACTTCTTTGAGTAAAGTAAAAATTCAAATATTTCATGTTCATTTATTATATAGTCCTATCTGTATCTAAATGTAATAGGGTAAATATTATTATATGTATATTATCCTTGTAAGATTATGAATTTCCAAACATTTCTCAGTCATTTAAGAATGTTATCATCAGAATCTACTATATAAGATTTACAGCATTCCAGTTAAATAATTACCTTTCATGTATTGATTTCATCCTAGCTTACTTATTTTTACCAATTGATTTTCATGACTAGATGTTAAGCTTAATATTTAAGTATATTGTCAATTTACTGTAAAACTGTATACATGCTTTGGTGTTGTGCATGTGCTTATTCAATTTTTGTATTACAATATGAATGAAAAAGCATTTTCTGTTTATTATAAAGCAGAAATACAAAAATAAGTGTGACTTTAAAATTTTTAAATGAGTTTTTTATTTTTTATTTTATCATTTTTATCAATTTTATACATATATGTAATATACCAAGAGCATATTACTTCCATTATCCTCCCTTATCCCTCACACCTGCAGACACTTTTTATCTTCCCAAGTATTCTATTTTCATGTCCTTCTTTAACAACTAAATTTTAATAGTCTGCTTGGTCATGAACTTAGCAGGCACAACTTAGCATTGGCAATACCACTGCAAAAAAAGACAAAACCTCCACTAAAATGAATTGCTACTTTGGAAATGTGATAAAAGGTAGATAAAAATGTATTGGTATGATGACTGATGTTCAATTTCCTCATAAAAATTAATCTAAAGGCTGAATAATTTTTGTACCCCTACTCAGGGTTAAAAGCATGATAGCACATATATGCAGATACAACATAACCATTTAGACTTCAGAAAGTTCTGAACTTATTCATGTACTGTTCACATTTAATTCATAGAAATCATTTTGTACACAGTAAGAGGCAGAAGAATATAAATTTGAATTGTAATTTTAAAAAGGAACAACAACAACAGAATCTCATAGTAAAGTAATATACAGTTATAAAAAGGAAAAAAATATGTGCAAAAATATTCAGTATGTTTCAGTGCTGTGTGATACCATAAATACATTCTATTCTGATTAGCTGAGATGATGTAGGTCTCAGCTTTGTTTTTAGTATTAATATGAAACAATAGTACAGGAGTGCAGAATCACTTAAATGAATAAACTCAAAAAAGAACTGAATTAGTTCAATTTAACTTTTTTCAGAAATTTTTTTAGTAGGGTTTGGAAAAACTCACTGATAATTTACTTACAGACTTATTCAGTGAGCATGTATTTTCCTAGTTCTTTTGGTAGTTACTGCTTTATATACTTCAGAATCATAGAAGACTGTCACAAAATATGGGTATGAGTATTTGGTGAAAAAATTATATATTAACTTTATTAATATCCAATTTTGAATTGTACCCATATATTATATAATATATAAAGTACTAAAATTTCATTTTTAAAAATAAATATTTTTGAGATGGTTCATTGAATATGAATGATCTTGCCTAATATATTCTAAACAGTATAAACTGTACAAGAAAATTTAATTTTGAGGAAAATGCATTATAAAATGAAACTTATTGACTTCTCAATATGGAAAGAAAACATTTCAAAATAAGTAAATTGCCAGGAAAATAAAAATACTTCTATGCAAACACATGACACTATTTTTGGAGTATTAGTTTTCTTAGAGCAATAATCACCTCCTTGTTCCTCAGGCTGTATATTAAGGGATTGAACATGGGAGTCACAATGGTATAGAACAGAGACAGCAGTTTGTCAGTTCCAGGAGAATGCATGAACTTTGGCCTCAAGTATGTAATGGTACCAGACCCATAGAACAATACCACCACCAGCAGGTGGGAAGAACATGTGGAGAAGGCTTTTGCCCGCCCTGTGGCTGTTGGCAACCTCAGGATGGTGGCAATGATTCTGCTGTAAGATGTAAGCACCAGTATGAAGGGGAGTGCAGCCACCACCATAACAACCACATAGACAGACAGTTCATGCACTGAAGTGTCCCCACAAGCCAGCTTGAGAATTGGTGGTATGTCACAGAAGAAGTGGTCTATTTCATTAGAATTGCAGAAATGCATAGAGAATATCCCGAAGGTTTGTCCAATCTGAATTGGGATACCACTAAGCCAGGAGCCTGCTGCCAGCTGTATGCATTTTTTTGAGTTCATGACCAAAGGGTAGTGTAAAGGGTTACAAATGGCCACATAGCGATCATAGGACATCACAGCTAGGAGAAAACACTCATCAGTCCCCAATATTAGGAAGAAACACATCTGCACAGCACAAGCCAGCACAGAAATGTTTCTATCCTGTGTCCAAATGTTGAACAGAATTCTTGGGATAGTAACTGATACATAAAAGATTTCCAGAGAGGAAAAATTTGCCAGGAAAAAATACATGGGTTTCTGCAATGTATGGTCAATCCTAGTTACTAATATGATGAGGCAATTGCCGGTGAGGATAATCATGTAAACAATGGAGAACAGTACAGATAGAATCCCTTGGAGGTTGGGAAGAGCAGAGAATCCCAGCAGGACAAATTGAAGTACTCTAGAAACGTTGCCTTCTGCTTCAACTTCTTCATGTATCATCTGTAGGTATGATTTAGTCAGAGTCCAAGTCATTTCTGTCTTTAGCTTTGTTTCCTCTTCTACGATCCCAAGAATGTCTTTCATTCTTAGTTACCCATTCTCTGTAGAAATTCATTGCTGTTAATAAGTGTCGTTGTAAAACCTCATATTTTATCCTTCTTAAAAAATTTTATTACTTTTACTATGTTAATAAATGTTATTAATTTTTGTAATAAGATATATTTTTGTGGATAGTACTTGGTTTATTCATTAGAAAAACAAAAACCAAAACTGGATGGGTCTTATATACAAAACAAGATGCTTTTTGTTTTCAAGAGTTAAAAGCACTCCAAAAATTTAAGGTGGGAACATGGATGATGACACAAAGCTGTTTCTCCCAGAAACACATGAACAAATGTGCACAATGGGTTTATTATACATAGATCCAGATCATTTAGGACCACAATGGGACCACAGAGCCTGCCATCACATCGAACGAAGCTCCATCATGGCAGATATGGAGGATAGTTGTAGTAGGTGTCAGCATTTGGGCATAGAAGTGATTTACATTCAGAACTGGGTGCATAAAGAAGAAAACTCACTTCCATGTCAGAATATCAACAGAATTCAACCACAAAGTAGACACGCAGAATTCCAGTACACTGAGCTTCAGAACTCAGGGCAGGCAGGTGTAATCACAACACAGATGTAATCCTAAAATACATCATTTTAAATTGTAGTGTTTAAACTCACTATATCTTAAGTCTAAAGTACATTCAATATTGATTCCTTGATTCTATACTCATTATTTACATATGTTCCCTGAATCTCTCAGTTTATATTTATTTTATATTCAAATACATCATTTTTAATTTAAAGCAATTTTGTAATAAATAAAATATCTACATAATTATTTTTCTTCATTATTAAAAATAAATGACAAGGAATATAATACAATAAAATATCTAAGCTTCAATAGTAAACAATAGAATAAAACAAAATAGTATTTTAACTTTAGTGCAAAATCTGTAAAATCAACCATCAATTCCTGTTCAGCTTTTACAGTGAGTATTGAGGATGGGTGTGGTGGTATATGTGTTCGAAATCTCAACAGTGACTCTAATAAGTAAGTGCCTATTTAAATTATATGTTTATTTATTTTACAAACTGATTACATCCTATAGCTTGTGTGGATGACAGTCTTAAGCCACTTAGCTCTTCATGAATTCTTTCTAATGCAATTCACTGCATTCAGTGTTTCCATTCTGTAATGTGTTATTGCATATATGTTTTGTGCTTAGATTGTATATATTTTCATTTCCTTATACCAAACCTACATTTTGAAAGTTCTAAAAGGTATTCTTTGCATAAATGTGTGGTAGAAATCTTATTATTCAACCAAAGTTATTTAATATATTGTTGAAAAATTACAAATAATTCTATCCCAATTCAGGCTATTTCCACACCTTATTCCAAGGTATAAGAAGTGACTATTAGCTAGAGTTCAGGACCCTACTTGGAAAAAATTTTGAAATTTGTGTCTATGAATGTTAAGTGGCTTTGAGTGAGGACCTGAAAACAATTATACTATTTCCATTGTCTCTTGTAGAAAGAGAATTTCATATCAGTGTTTTGGTGTGAACAATATTGTGCAATATTATGTTATGAATAATATGAAGAACAAACTGAGCAACTCACTGCAAGCATGTGCGACATATGGAGTCTTGCTCTAAATGTTGTACAGATAGGTAGTGTTGAAGATCCAAACATCAAACACAAGCTAAATAAAATTTATTTTGTTGTTATTGAATTTACAATTCTCTGGACAAGATAATTACTTAACACACTTTCTATCCTCCAAGGGATTTTGTCTGTACTGCTCTCCATCATTTACATGATTATCCTTACCAGCAATTGCCTCATCATATTAATAACTAGGCTTGACCATACATTGTAGAAACCCATGTATTTTTTCCTGGCAAATTTTTCCTCTCTGAAAATCTGTTATGTATCAGTTACTGTCTCAAGAATTCTATTCAGCATTTGGACACAGAATAGAAGCATTTCTGTGCTGGCTTGTGCTGTGCAGATGTTTCTTTCTTTTATGTTGGGAACTGATGAATGTTTCCTTATACAATGTATATACTTATCTGTACACTTATACAATTCTACTGATTAAAGTTTGAAGTGAAACATTGTAGAAAACCTTGTAGCTGTCTCAGATGTGAGAACATTATAAAAGTTAGAAGTTACAAGAACCTGAGAGAACTAGGAATTGAGGGATACAATGTAATGTTCATTAGTGGAAAGTAAGTTCTAGTTAGAAGTATAAGTTGCTTAATGCTAACCCACAGCTGTGACTATAGGAAATTACATATTTATTGTTTGCTAAAGTTAACACTGTAAAATATTTAAATATATTAATTCAAAAAGTCATAATGCTTTAGTAAAGAACATTATCCAAAATTTTATGTTATAGAGTAACATACCTCAAACTCCAACCCTATACCTATAGACATTCTGAATTGTAATGAACATGGTTAAAATAAGTAACATAAATGATGAGAGAGAGAGGGGGGGAAGAGATTGCTGAATTATTAAGAATATTTGTGGATAGTAACACAGCTAAGATTTGATATCCAGTGAGAATTCATAAAATATGGCTATTTATTCTATACTATCCTACAATGTGTTAATTTACTTTCATTCTTATACCATTCTAGTTTCAAGCCAAATTCAGGAAAAGCAACACAAACAAACTAGGAAACCTTTTGTTAGGAAGAAGGAAAGCAAACACGAGTCTATACCATGTAATCTTTATCTTGTTATTAATTATGTGGAGATTTGGTAAAATACTGTCTTCAGAATAGACATATATAAACTAGTTATGTACATGATTAACTCAGTGATTTGTTAATAAATGTTAATGTTTATGTGATTATAATAAAATTATAATAGCAATATTGCTAATCTTAGTATCTCTGCTTAATATATAATAAAGTTTTATGCCTTTTAACGTCTTCTGAGCTCATAGTAATTATATATATATATATATATATATACACATATATATGAATATAAACATATTCATATATATGAATATGTTTAACATGTATAAATCAGGGCTTTAGAATTTTAAAAGAAAATCAATTATTCTAGATCATTGACTGATACAAAACATACATGTTACTTGTAAGTTTAAATTGTAATATAAGTGATTCATATTAAATTATTTTAAACAAATTACATAAAGTACATACCTTTAATGGATTTGTCAAAATAATATAAAAAATTAAAATTAAGTCAAATAAATCATTTAATTTTTCAGTTTATCTATAGTCTCCAACATAATCTAGAGTCACAACTTAGAGCTCTCTTAAATAATAACTGTTTTCTACCTTAGGGACCAACTACTTTCCAATTTAATTTTATAATTGAGGTGATTTAGTTTGTCTAACACTCATAGGGTTTGATACAGTGCCTAAAATACTGTGCTTTCTTCTTCTTCTTCTTCTTCTTCTTCTTCTTCTTCTTCTTCTTCTTCTTCTTCTTCTTCTTCTTCTTCTTCTCCTCCTCCTCCTCCTCCTCCTTCTTCTTCTTCTTCTCCTCTTCCTCCTCCTCCTCCTCCTCCTCCTCCTCCTCCTCCTCCTCCTCCTTCTCCTCCTCTTCCTTCTCTTCCTCCTCCTTTTGGTATATTTCATCCTCATCTATTTTTTGGTAATTATTTTGTAGTGAACTTTTAAATTATTGGAAAATTGTAACAGAATATCACTTATATTCTAAATGCCTTCAAAATGAGGAAAACACTGTTTTTGTAAGATACTGACTTATAACAACTATTATTCTTTTGTTAGCAACTGAAATGCCTGCACTTTATGGTTATTTGTTCATTTACACAGTTATGGAATGTTCAGTGTGAGTTTCCCTTTACCATATTCATGTCACTCAATCCAGTCAGTCTGTATCTTCTCTTAGATTATGAAATAGGGTCAGACTAATGGATAGTGATGGAATACATGCATTACTTTTAGATTCATCCAAACTGAAAATGATATTCAGGCCGGGTGGTGGTGGCACAAGCCTTTAATCCCAGCACTTGGGAGGCAGAGGCAGGCAGATTTCTGAGTTTGAGGCCAGCCTGGTCTACAGAGTGAGTTCCAGGACAGCCAGGGCTACACAGAGAAACTCTTCTGACTGGCCAGCAAAGAAATTCATGACTCGTGATGATATGAAATTCAAGCTGTGTTTGTGCTATGTGATTAGTCAAGAGGTAGCTCACATTATGGTTACTTCTAAAATTTACATTGCTAAATAAAAGAACACATGCAAGTGATCCACAAAACAGTTACATTCCTCATATGTTAGCAATTATACTGTTTTTCAGTGTAAAAATGTGTGTCTAAAATCACAGAGAAGATTTTTTTATCTCCAAAGATTAAGTTTTCAACAAATTCCTGATGGCCATGCAACAAAATGGATGTCTCTTAAAATAATTTTCTTTATGGGTAAGAGCAGAAGAAATAGTCTTCCCCAGGGAAAAAGATACCAATTAGTTATACAACCAATATCAGTCATATATATATATATATATATATATATGTGTGTGTGTGTGTGTGTGTGTGTGTGTCCATATATATATGAAGCAAGTTATATATAGGAATATACATATATGTATGCAATGAAATTAATTAAAGACACAAAGTTGAAAGTGAGCATGGGGGACAATATGGGAGGATCTGGAGAGAAAAATGGGATATGTTCTTACAAATTAATCTCAAAAAAAACCGATAATACATATAATTTAATGGATTTAGGAACATAATGTTAATAATTGAAATTTTAAAGGTTTTAATAAAGTGAAATGTCAGATACATCACATTTATAAATAGTTAATATTTTACATGTTGTGATTGAAAATAGAAGAAAGCATGAAATAGGGGACAGATCTGAAAGTAGTGTTTATTTTGCTCAACTGTACTATTAGAAATTATTAATCTTGTTGATATACACAATAGTGTCTGAATTTGATGACTGATTATGGGAAGGATTCCCAGGTGGAGCAGTCTCTGGATTGTCCTTCCTTCAGTCTTTGCTCCATAGGTTGTCTCTGAAAATCCTTCCAGACACTATTGTGGATATCAGCAAGGTGCTGGCTGACAGGAGCCTGATATAGCTGTTTTAGGAGAGGCTCTAACAGTACCCGACTAATACAGAAGTAGAGGCTCACAGCCATCCATTGGACTGAGAATAGGGTCCCCAATGAAGGAGCTAGAGAAAGGGCCCAAAGAGCTGAAGTCTTTGCAGCCCCTTAGGATGAACAACAATATGAACTAACTAGTACCCTCCGAGCTCCCAGGGACTAAAACTCCAACCAAAGAGGACACATGGGGGACTCATGGCTCTAGAAGTATGTGTATAGCATAGGATGGCATAGTCAGTCATCAATGGGAGGAGAGGACCTTGGCTCTGTGAAGGTTCTATGCCCCAATGTAGGGAAATCTCAGGGACAGGAAGTGGGAGAGGGTGAGGTGGTGAGCAGGGGGAGGAGGAGGGAACAGGGAAATGTTTTAGTTTTTGTTTTTATTTTATTTTCTTATTTTATTTTATTTTTACTTTTTCTTTTGAAGGGGAACCAGGGAAAGGAGATATTGTGAATAAAGAAAACATCTAATAAAAAAAATCATTAATATTGATATAAAGTAACAAGCTGCAGAGGTTTGTTCCCTTGGATAGTTGATTTCCACTAACATTACTTCTGCTTAGAAGCTTGGACAAGATTCTGTTTTAGCCATGTTACATCTGATGTTTAATAATATATATGTTAGGACACTACATTTACCTCTGTAATTGCTGTTTTCACTAAGTGTGTATAATTAAATAATATGGCTAGGACTTCAAGTACAATATTGAATAAGTAGGGAGAGAGTGGGCAGCCTTGTCAAGTCCCTGATTTTAGTAGGATTGTTTCAAGTTTCTCACCAGTCAGTTTGATGTTGGCTACTGGTTTGCTGTATATTGTTTTTACTATGTTTAAGTATGGGCCTTGAATTCCTGATCTATCCAAGACTTTTATCATGAAGGTGTGTTGGATTTTGCCAAATGCTTTCTCAGCATCTAATGAGATGATCATATGTTTTTTTTCTTTGAGTTTTTTAATATACTGGATTACGTTGATGGATTTCCATATATTGAACCATCTGTGCATCCCAAGGATGAAGCCTACTTGATCATAATGGATGTTCATTTTGAAGTGTTCTTGGATTCGGTTTGCAAGAATTTTATTGAGTATTTTTGCATCTAAATTCATAAGAGACATTGGCCTGATTTTTTCTTTCTTTGTTAAGTCTTTGTGTGGTTTAGGTATCAGATTAATTGTGACTTCATAGAACAAATTGGATAGATTGCCTTCTGCTTCTATTTTGTGCAATAGTTTCTATTTTCTACAAGAGTATTGGTATTAGGTCTTCTTTGAAGGTCTGATAAAACACTTCTCTAAACTCATCTGGTCCTGAGATTTTTTTTTAGTTGGGAGACTATTAATGACTGTTTCTATTTCTTTAGGGAATATGGGACTGTTTAGATCATTTATCTCATCTTGATTTAACTTTGGTAACTGGTATCTGTTTAGAAAATTGTCCATTTCATGTAGGTTTTCCAGTTTTGTTGAGTATAGTCTTTTGTAGTAGGATCTCAGGAGTTATTGGATATCCCCAGTGTTTGTTGTTATGTCTCCCTTTTCATTTCCAATCTTATTAATTAGGATACTATCTTTGTGTCCCCTAGTTAGTCTGGCTAAGGGTTTATTTATATTGTTGATATTCTCAAAGAACCAACTCCTGGTTTGATAGATTCTTTGTATAGTTCTTTTTGTTTCCATTTGGTTGATTTTAGCTATGAATTTGATTATTACTTGCCATCTACTCCTCTTGGGTGAATTTGCTCCTAGAGCTTTCAGATGTGCTGTCAAATTGCTGGTGTATGCTCTCTCCAGTTTCTTTGTGGAGACAATCAGAGGTATGAGTTTTCCTCTTAGGATGGCTTTCATTGTGTCCCATAAGTTTGGTTATGTTGAGGCTTCATTTTTATTGAACTCTCAAAAGTCTTTAATTTCTTTCTTGATTTCTTCCTTGACCAAGTTATCATTGAGTAGAGTGTTGTTAAGCTTCCACGTGTATGTAGGCATTCTATTGTTTATGTTGTTATTGAGGAGCAGCCTTAGTCCATGGTGATCTGATAGGATGCAAGGAATTATTTCAATCTCCTTGTATCTGCTGAGGCCTGATTTGTGACCAATTATATAGTCAATTGTGAAGAAGATACCATGTGTTACTAAGAAGAAGGTATGTCCTTTTGTTTTAGGATAAAATATACTATAGATATTTGTTAAATCCTTTTGTTTCATAACTTCTGTTAGTATCACTGTTTCTCTATCTATTTTCTGTTTCCATGATCTGTCCATTGCAATGAGTAGGATATTGAAGTCTTCCACTATTATTGAGTGTGTTGCAATATGTTCTTTGACCTTCAGTAAAGTTTCTTTTATGAGTGTAGATGGCCTTGCATTTGGAGCATAGAGCTTCAGAATTGAGAGTTCATCTTGATAGATCATACCTTTGATGAATATGAAGTGTCTCTCCTTATCTTTTTTGATCACTTTACATTGAAAGTTGATTTTATTCCATTAGAATGGCTACTTCAGTTTGTTTCTTGGGGCCATTTGCTTGGAAAATTATTTTCCAGCCTTTGATTTTGAGGTAGTGTCTTTCTTTGTCACTAAGGTGTGTTTCCAGTATGCAACAAAATTTTGAGTACTGTTTACGTACCCAGTCTGACAGTCTATGTCTGGTTATTGTGGAATTGAGTCCATTGATGTTAATAGATATTAAGTAAAAGTAATTGTTGCTTCCTGTTATTTTTGTTGTTAGAGTTGTACTTCTGTTCATATAGCTATCTTCTTTTAGTTTTGTTGAAATATTCCTTTTGTGCTTTTTCCAGCATGTGGTTTCCCTCCTTGTGTTGGAGTTTTCCATTTATTATTCTCCGAAGGTCTAGATTTGTGGAAAGATAGTGTGTAAGTTTGGTTTTGCCATGGAATTCCTTGGTTTCTCCATCTATGGTAACTGAGAGTATTGCTGGGTACAGTAGCCTGGGCTGGCACTTGCGTTCTCTTAGTGTCTGTAAGATATCAGCTGAGGATCTTCTGGCTTTCATAGTCTCTGGTGAGAAGTCTAGTGTAATTCTGATAGGTCTCATTTTATATTCTTCTTGACCTTTTTCCCTTACTGTTTTTAATATTCTTTCTTTGTTTTGTGCATTTGGTATTTTAATTATTATGTGATGGGAGGATTTCTTCTTTGGTCTAAACTGTTTAGAGTTCTGTAGACTTTTTATATGTTCATGGGCATTTCTTTTTTTTAGGTTCAGGAAGTTTTCTTCTATAATTTTGTTGAAGATATTTACTGGCCCTTTAAGTTGGAAGTCTTCACTCTCTTGTGGCATGGGTCTCAAGCTAAAACAGTAATTGGTTGGCCATTCAGACAATTTCTGTTTACCCTAGCACATCTTCTAAGTAGGAAAAATTATAGCTCAAAGGATTTCTGGTTGGGCTAGTCTTTCAATACTTTTACTGGAAGTCTTGCCTGATGACAGGACATATCCAATTCAGGCTCCACATCATCCAATGAGTAGAAGTTTTAGCTAGTGTCATCTTCATAGATCCCTTGGAGTTTCCATTTCATAGATTTTCTACCTCACCCCAAAATATACCCCCAACTCAAGTTGTCTCTCCTACTCCTCTCTTCTTCCATCCTTTCCCAACCACTTGATCTCTCTTATATCTGTCCCCACATACCTTCCAACTCTAGACCAGGACCCAGAGGCTATATAGCCCAGATAACTAGGATAGAACCAAACATGGTTGGGAGGAAAAGTCAACAAAATGCATCTTTAATGATATTCTTTTATATTTATAAATTAATGAACAACTAAGTTATCATCAAAGTGCAGAAAGACATCATCCAACAACTGATGAAAACAGATACAGAAACCCACACCCAAACATTATGCAGAGCTTGGAGTGGAGAATCCTTCAGAATAAGAGACAGAAAGCATTGTAGGAGCAAGTAGAATCAAGGACACTACAGGATAAAACATAGCACCAACTAATCTGGGTTCACACCGGCTGACAGAGACTTAACTGACAACCAGGAACCTGACCTACAACCTAGGCATATGTTACACTAGTGTAGCTTGGTCTTTTTGTGAGACTCCTAACAGTTAGAGCAGAGACTGACCGAATTTTTGCCTGATTTTGCAGCATTTTTCCTCCTACTAGGTTGAAGGGCAGTAGTCTGTTCAGGCAACCTAGGCCCAGTCAAGTAATGGGTCTGAACCCTGATAAACCAGTTGGCAATATCTTTGCCTGCAAGGGACATTTAACCAGAACTCCTGAGCCTTTGGCCCCTGTTTCAGTCACAAACTCTCACAGCTGTCCTTGCAGGAGACATGCACTCTGTCAGGTAAACAATACCGCAAGCTTCTAGCATTCTAGATGGATCCTACCCCCAGTCATCTGAACACAGCCTCACCCCAAAGACAGCCATGCCTTACACAATATAAAGGGTGGTTTGCCCCCCCTTGCTCGTTGTCTCTTTTCCTGCCCTCTTTCCTCTCTTGCCTTCTTCCTCTCTCTCCTGCTCTTTGTTCTCTTCTCTTGCCTTCTTCCTCACTCTCTTGG
>NW_022196897.1:74032121-74070363 GCF_008632895.1 Mastomys coucha | reverse complement strand
TTTGTTCTCTTCTCTTGCCTTCTTCCTCACTCTCCTGCTCTTTGTTCTCTTCTCTTGCCTTCTTCCTCACTCTCCTGCTCTTTGTTCTCTTCTCTTACCTTCTTCCTCACTCTCCTGCTCTTTGTTCTCTTCTCTTGCCTTCTTCCTCTCTCTCCTGCTCTTTGTTCTCTTCTCTTGCTTTCTTGCTCTTCTTGCTTTCTTGCTTACTTTCTTTCCTTTCTCTCTCTCTCTCTCCTTCTCTTCTCTCCTTTTTCTCTTTTCTCTCTCTATACATGGCCAACCTATTTTCTCCTTTCTATAATAAAATATCTCATTTATGCATTGCCTCTTTTAACTAACTAATGCACTATGCAGTCACAGGCCTTATCAGCAGAAAGCCCAGGTATCAGCAACAGAGAGAGATCCAGGCAGCAGGAGAGAGAGACACAGGCCCACATAGGTTGCCTTGTCCTGCTTTAGTATGAGGTGGGTGTCAGTCCTTATTGCAACTTAACATGCTGTGGGTAGCTTGCTCTTATCTGAAGACAAATAGACTAGGAGCAGTGGATGGAGTAGGCAGAGGGGAAGTGGGGGAAAAGGGTCTTGAAGGAGAGGAAGAAGGGGAAACTGAAGTCTGGATATAAAAAAAATAATAATGATAAAAGAAACTCTAAGAGGATGTTACTTAAAGGTAAATTGTTGAGGCAGAAGATGGAATTGGAGCCACTAACAAGGATATGTTAGCTCAATGAGTCCATCTCGTTTTGATGGCCTTGATTGATGGAGAAATGCTCATGTCTGTGGACCAGATTCCTCCTTCTTTACCTCATCTGAGAAGACATTTTTTAAAAAAAATCTATTTGAAGTCCTTTACTTTACCATGTAAATTGCAGTGGGTATTCTTGGTTGTCAACTTGACTACATCTGTAGTGAACTACAATCCAGAAATGGAGGGCTCACCAGTGATCCAGATCTTGCGGCTGGACAAAACAGGCTTCTGGTCTGGATCTTGACATAGAGATCTTGAGGTAAAGTGTCCATGAAAAGCTTAGGTCCAGGCAAGATAGTAACAGCCGTTTCATCCCGGGAGACTAAGGCTGAGTTCAAGGTCAGCCTGGGACAAAACAAGTCCCAGATCCATGCGGAGTGATACTCACCTTTCACCTGAGCCCCACCTTCTGCTGGAGACGTACATAAGAACATTGGAAGAGGGGAGATTCACTCTTCCTTGCTTGCTTATGCTTACTTGCCAGGCCATCTGTTGGAACCTACTACTTCAGGATTCCAGTTTGTACAGAAAACCACCTGGAACACCTAATGTGGTGGGACTGAGCAATTACTAGATTCTTGGACTTCCCATTCATAACTGCCTATTGTTGGATTATTGAGACAGCAAACTTTGGGTCTTTGTCTTCTGAGGATCACGATTTTGACCCCACTGCTGAGATGTTGGTCCATGACTATGATGATGAAAGAACTCTAGAGGAAGAGGAATTGATGGATGGCGGGAAAATCTTCAACTCTGAAATCGAGGACTTAGAAAAGGAAGGAAATATGCCTCTAGAAGACTTACTGGCATTCTACAGCTATGAATCCATGATTCCAATGGTTGCAAATTCCAGTGCAAATAGCTCCCCAAGTGAACTTGCAGATGAACTACCAGATATGACACTAGACAAAGAAGAAATAGCGAAAGACCTGTTGTCGGGCAATGATGAGGAAACACAGTCTTCTGCAGATGATCTGACACCATCTGTGACTTCTCATGAAACTTCTGAATTCTTCCCCTGGCCTTTACGATCAAACACTACATGTGATGGAGACAAGGAATCAGAGATTGAGGATGTTGAAACGGACAGTGGTAACTCACCTGAAGATTTGAGAAGGGAAATAATGATTGGTCTAGAGTATCAGGCAGAAATTCCCCCTTATTTTGGCAAGTACAGTGGTGATGACGAGAAAGCTTATGAAAATGAAGACCAGCTACTGTGGTGTCCTGATGTGGTGCTGGAGAGCAAAGTCAAGGAGTACCTTATTGAGACCTCATTAAGAACTGGAAATGAGAAGGTCCTAGACAGAGTCTCTTCAGGCACACACACCAGGGATAATGAACAGGCATTATATGAACTTCTCAAATGTAATCACAATATAAAGAAAGCAATTGAAAGGTACTGCTGTAATGGGAAGGCATCTCAAGAAGAAATGACAGCATGGACAGAAGAGGAGTGCCGAAGCTTTGAACATGCACTATTGCTTTATGGAAAAAATTTTCATCTCATTCAGAAAGATAAGGTGAGATCTAGAACTGTTGCTGAGTGTGTAGCCTTCTACTACATGTGGAAGAAATCGGAACGCTATGATTACTTTGCTCAACAGACAAAATTTGGAAAGAAACGCTATAACCATCACCCTGGCGTTATGGACTATATGGATCGTCTTGTAGATGAAACAGAATCTCTGGGTGGTATGGTCAGTTCTTCAGCCTTAAGTTCTAACTGCCCTAGCCCATTCCTGATCAGCCGCTGAACATTCTCAGCTCCTTCACTGCCACTGACTTGACAGCTTTGACCAACAGTGTAGCAACTGTCTGTAACCCCACAGATGTGAACTGTCTGGATGATAGCTTTCCTCCACTGGGAAACACGCCTCATGAACAAGTCAATCATGTGTCTGTCATATCCGAAGAGTTACTCACCCTGCCCTGCAATGGTGAAAGTGATTGTTTTAATTTATTTGAGATTGGATTTTATCACTCAGAGTTAAACCCCATGTGCAGTGAAGAATCGGAAAGACCAGCAAAGAGACTGAAAATGGGCATAGCTGTCCCTGAATCCTTTATGAATGAGGTTTCTGTAAATAACCTAGGTGTAGACTTTGAAAATCATACACATCACATCACCAGTATCAAAATGGCTGTCTCTGTGGCTGACTTTGGCAGTTTGTCTGCCAATGAGACAAACGGATTCATCAGTGCCCACACTCTGCATCAGCACGCTGCCCTTCATTCAGAGTGACATGAATGCGAAGCACTGAGACAATGGGTGTGCAGTACCAGTAAACTTGAGGGGAGCTATCAGGTTTGCATAGTCTTTCACTGGAAGTTTGAACCTTTTTCACTATGATATCAGTGATGTCAGTATGCATAGAACTATATCTTGATTTATCAAGAGTATTTTCATTTTTCAATCCATAAATGTGGAAATGAACTATGATCAGCAGAGTTGGGAACTAAGATTGAACTCTGTGGTGCAGCTTTAAGCTCTGCTTCGCTTCCTCATCCCTTAATACCTCTTCTACATCCTCCTCCTTTTCTGTTCCCATTGCCCTCACCCCAGATTTAAAACCTGTAGACAAAGGTCACCAGCTCAAACCAGCACAGATGTTCTGAACTGCTGTGTCGCTTCTTTTCATGTCAGCTCCTTTTGCTGTAATGGATGCAGTGGGATCAATGTTTACCAGTACCAACCCCGGTCCCTGCTCAATATAGCATTTTTTGTTTCGTTTTGTTTTATTTTTTTCTATTAATAAAAGGAGGGGTAGGTTTCTTTAAACTGCACAAACATGCAAAGATTTTTTTAAATGGAAACTTCTCTCATGTTATTCAACTAGAGCACTTCAGTTTACAAAACAGCAAGATCATCTGTCTGGAAGCCAACTCGAGGAACTGTGTGCAAATGATGAAGACCCTGGCTTGGATCCTGTTTCAATATTCTAGACCAGGGCTACCTTACACAAAATTGGTCATTTTACTGCTGGGAGACTTCTGTGTAAATTTTTTTTTTATTTTTTCACTAAGAATCTGGCATTTGAAGATGTGGTTTTCATATGGGGTTTTGTCCACCACTGTCAAGACAGTAATATTAAAAATTTACTAGTCACTGGTAATTTAGTTTATTCCAAGGCAAATTGACTTGCAGAGGCACAGTCTACAGGGCCCAGGAAGTTGCCACAGTGGTTTACATTTTGGGACACCTCTTAAATTTGGAGCACTGCAGATCAAAGTGTTAATAGACTTCTAGATGGTATACATAATGCAGAACCTTGAAGTATATTTAAGCTACTGTGTTTAGCTCAAGTAGTTGGAAAGAAAAATGTGAAGTTTCTGTCTGAAATAGAATGGTACGTTACCACTTTTAAGTTTTAAAAAGTGACAGATGTTCACATACATCTCAGACATGATTTTACTTTTACTCCAAACATGAATAAGAAGCCATTGTCATAGCTTTGACCATTTTTACTTTATTAGATATGCTCCTTTTAAGTTCTAAGGTGAATCAAACTATACAATACAGTACTAGGATATATTAAGCTTTGCTTTTATAGTACAATTAAAACAATTAATTTTTGCACCATCTTAATTAAATATTTTTTTTTATTTTACTAGTTGTGTTGCTTTGCAAAAACCTTAAAAGCATTTGCCTGTGTTGCTGTTCAGTGTAAGTCGCTTCAAGTTCGTGCCAAAGAGTAGGTAGGAGGTAGTGGTCTTAATGATTGAAAGGGAGGTATTTATTATACAAACTGTGAACTGCAATGACATCCTTGGTTTTGGATAATGTGTATTGCTTTTCTTTGCAGCATTTTAATGAAGATTGCTTTGAAGTGTTTACGCAGTAACACATTTAACTATAAAATTTAGTTTAGCACAGAGGACAAATGGTAGTTAAATTAATAACTTAAAATCAATCTTTAACTTATACATCTAAAATTTAGTATTCCTGTATGCACACAGTAAATAATGGGTAGCCTAGGCTCCATGTTGCTTTCTAATATTCTCCAAGTGGTTAGCTTCTTATTGGTGTGTTGTGCTAATCTCTGAACCTTATTTCTGTCGCTCCCTTCAGTATACTTTCTTTAATGTAGGAGCATACTGGGCATATTCTTGCATTGTTATAACTATATTTTTCACTCTGGGTTTACAGTGGCTGGTCTGTATAAATAATTTACACGAAGATGATTGAATGCTAATACCAGTTGCACTTAAATGAAAATAATGCCCATTCTCACTAGCTGATGCAGTTTATCTATGCATTGCTGGGGTCTTGATACAAGATGGAAACAGTGTTTCTTATCTAGAGTTTTGATTATCAGCAAGTTGAATGGACACTTTAGTTATTTAAAGAGATTTTTTTACCAAAATCCAGAAAAATGATATGAGAGAAATAAATTCCAGCTAGTTAACCGATTTTTAAATGCTAACCAGATTTTAGCCTCTTAGAGAGTGCTACCTAGCTGGTAATGTTAAAATGAGGCAATAATTTGCAAGAGTTTTGTATATATGTGTACAGTAAATTCTTCATATCTTTTTAGACCTAATTCAATATTTTCTGACTGCTCCTGTCATGTATGATACATTTTTGTGCATGCCTGATGTGACATTCACAAATTGTACCACTATGACTTTATCCATGTAAAATAGCTATTTATTGAATTTTCTTCCAACAGCCAGACTTAATTTTTTTCTCCATTTTAAACATCTTAACAGAGAACTTGTTACTGTTTATTAGAGGAATTGAGTTTGAAATCATAAAAAAAAAGAAACTCTAAATACAATTAACATGCCATTACAAGGACATATTAAAGAATAATTAGCTTTTGAAAGTTAATATTATCTCAGTGGTGCTATTATTTCAGATAACACAAAAAATCAAGATTAAATGCAATCCTTGCATATGCATTTGCAACACTAAGTTTATTATGTGAATATATTTATAAATAGTATGAATTTCACATAGCAATATACTCAAAATTTACAATCACAGATAATATGAGCAAAATATCGATAACTAGAAGAGATTCTAGAAATCATTTAACTTAATTATCAGCTAGCATAGTTACTTCAATTAAAGAGCTCTGAACTCTCCATGAAATGATTAATGTTTATGTACATTTGCAGATGCAGCAGAAGAAAGAGAGGGAGGAGAAAGGGAAGACAGGGTGAATTTCTAGTTTATCATAATACTAGAAACTATTTCTACATAATTCTAGAACATTCTGATCTTTGAGTCTCTTAATATTATTATTATATTTTAACTAATTTATGAGGATTATCAGTAATATTTCTCCATAACAGTAAAATACAAAGTGAGACTTAGAGAATTTCAAATGCCTCTTTATACTTAATGTCCATTATTTGTGGAAATCTCAATGCTATCTTACTGAACCTGTACACAAACTACCATATTCTAGTTATCTGTAGCTTGTTCTTTCAAAGCCAAAGAGAAAAAAAGTGTATCAAGGTCAGGGAACTGGGTGCAAAAATAATACAACACAGTCAATTGCAGCATTATTTATGGACAAAATGTATATTTTGAAATATTGGTAAATAGCTAGCAAGGTGAGACTTAGAGTTATGATAGAAAAAGAAGATAAGGCCAAATAAAAAATAGTTTGATGAATATTTCTATTAAGTTCCAATAAATTTCATCCTGAAAATCTTCCTCTAATAATCCTGATACTGGGTTATACAGTCTTATAAAATCTAAGTAAAAGAAAGTGATAATACACACATGTACACATATTCATACACACATATCTATATACACACGTGTGCATATACACACACTTAGAATGCACTGTAGTGTTTGGGTAACAATTTTACTATACTTTAGTACTAAAGTGAACAGCAATTTCACTAAATAAATATTAGATCAAATTCAATTTTCTCATCGGAGATAGTTTTAAGAAAACAATCACTGTGCAAAAAAGGTAGAGAATTTTCAATATGTATTTAACAGCATCTTTTATGTTTCAGTTTTTTCAGGGCTTCTTTCACATCCTTGTTCCTCAGGCTGTAAATCAAAGGGTTTAGCATGGGAATCACAAGGATATAAAACAGTGAGCTCATTTTGTCTTGATCAAGAGAATAAGAAGAACTTGGCCGGAAATACATGAAAAGTACAGTTCCCTGGAAAATCGCAACTGCAGTCAGGTGGGAGGCACAGGTAGAGAAAGCTTTGAACCTGCCCTCAGCAGAACTGATCTTCAAGACTGATGAGATGATGTAACAATAGGAGACAATAACTCCTGAGATGGTACTCAATTCAATGAATCCAAAAATTGTGAATATTGCTAACTCGTTGACCTGTGTGTCTGAGCAGGACAGTAGTAAGATGGGAGGGATATCACAAAAGAAGTGATCGATTTCATTAGATCCACAGAAACACAACTGAAATGTCAGTGTTGTATGGATCAAAGAGTCTGCCACACCTACAAAATAAACTCCAGCCATCAATAAGGAGCACAGTCTGCTGGACATGTTCACTGTGTAAAGTAAGGGGTTGCTGATGGCCTGGTACCGGTCAAAGGCCATCACTGCCAGAAGTATACATTCAGAATCCACAAATGTACAGGAAATGAAGAATTGCAGAGCACAGCCAAAAAATGGAATTGACTTATCATTATCAAATATGTCCATTAACATCTTGGGCCCAACTGCTGTGGAATAGCAGAGATCACAGAAGGAGAGGTTACTGAGGAAAAAGTACATTGGGGTTTGTAGCTGTGGATCCACTTTAATTAAAAAAATCATTCCAAGATTCCCAATGAGATTGATGAGATAAACCAGTAGAAATATTGTGAACAGAGTCACGTTTACTTCAGAGTTGTTGGTAATTCCCATTAGTATGAATTCAGTAAAGGAAGAACAATTTTCCCTCTCCATTCTTCTTTGCATGTTTAAAATGTTTACAAAACGTTCAAGAGAATTGGAAATATAGGTATTGCCTTCTGAGCATCAACAATGCATCTGCAACACAGAACATAATTGGGTCCAAGTATTATTATTATTCTAAAAGTATGTCATAAGTCAATTTAAAGATTCACTGCCGTTTAATTGAAAGATTTTTAAAGCTAATATCTCAGCTAGGCTGTTTAGAAAATTTGATTACATTTCCTTGATCTTCATGAAGCATGATGCTTTCTACAACTTTCCTAATTTCTGTGAGTTAAAGTTCCTTGGTATGGAGTACACGTAACTCAAGGAAATATTTGAAATTCAAAATGACACCAAAGGAATTTGGCATTACAGCCAGTGTAACAGAGCTTCTCCTGTGATTTGGCATATTCATGTGATACAGAGAGGATCTCATTATCCCCCAAATAAATCAGGATGGCTTTGAAAAGAATTTTAATCAGTTATAGAAGTATAGACTAGGTAACTGAATAATGTTAATAGGCTTCTATACTACTACACTTGAACCAGGTTTCGTCTGAAATAATGTGTGGTTAGTACACACAGTCCTTATTGCCTGTTTGTAGCAGTCAAGGCCCCCCTACTAATAAAAGTAAAACAAAAATTATTATGCATTTTATTAAGCTTGATTTTAAAATTGACTATTACATATATTATTGTAAATTGACAAAGATTCAGGGCTTTTACTACCACACACCCAACAATTGTCTGTTTCATACATATAAGCAATGGAAGGAGCTCACCAACCCTTGCTTTCTGGTAGCAGTACATATGAGAGAGAAAGGGAAAGAAAAACTAGGTTAATAACCTTTCCTCCTAGCCCATGGGAGCTTCAGGTGACCACTATATATCCAACTATGTGACCCAGGGCATTGTCTCTTACAGAAACATTAAGGGGCCAGGCAGTGATGGTGCACGCCTTTAATCCCAGCACTTGGGAGGCAGAGACAGGCGGATTTCTGAGTTTCGAGGCCAGCCTGGTCTACAGAGTGAGTTCCAGGACAGCCAGGGCTATACAGAGAAACCCTGTCTCAAAAAACCAAAAAAAAAAAAAGAAAGAAAGAAAGAAAGAAACATTAAGGGACTTGACCATCACTATTCACCAGGATCTATAGCATCCTTTTTTGGATGAAGTGAACATTGTATTTCATTACTTTATGTAATTAGACAGAAAACTCCTATTACTGAGTGTATGACTGGGAACAAACCGGATCCAAGAGAAAGAAAGATAAAAGTTCCATGCAGAAAGCAAATATTATTTAATAAATTCCAAAACTTTGGAAGTTGGATGAAAGATAAAAGATATTTCTGGCATATATAGAATTTCTCTATCTCCCTGTCTCTATCTTTGCCTCTAATTCTGTCCCCATCTCTCTATCTCTGTCTGTCTGTATCTGTCTCTGTTTGTCTCTCTTTCCATCTCAGTCAGAATCTCCTTGATCTCTATCTCTGTTTCTGTCGCTCTGTCTCTCTCTCTCTCTGTGCCTCCTACTCTGTGATTTTGTTTTTACTCTTAGGTTGGATGTTATCTGTTTTTCCATGATGATATGTGAAAATTGGAATGTGGGTGAAGAACATTTCAGGAATTTTCTAGACCTAACAAATCATGGCAAGATTCATACAGGGAGTTCAGCTCTATTTGAATTTGTCATTCAGTGTTTACAATCAATTTTGACATAAAAAGTCCATTAAGTTTATGAATGTGGTTGCACAATTATAAAAGAAATAAAGTCTTATATCTAGACTAAAATAAGTTTCATTCTGTTACTGCTACTACCTGGAGACACATCTTTCCCATTCACCCCAAATAAATATTGTTAGCCATTGAAAATGAAAGCACATTACTAAAATAATTAAGTAAGAAAGCAAAAGACAAGTAAGATATATTTTATTCTACGAAGGTAACTTATCTCTGCTTAGATTTGAAGACTTAGAACTTACCTTAGTTGAGCAGCAGGTCTCTGCCAGATGAATATGGGACAGGTAGCATTTTATCTTACTACATGGCAACAGGGACCACAGGCTCATTTCCCTCAGGCTTTGGTGTGATTAATTATAATTGTGGGTATGAATTCTATGTGAGAAGTCCAGTGTTAATTCTTTATTATGGTAAACAAATTAATACATTTCAGAAGAAAAACCATTAGTTATTATATATAATTTATGTTTACTTCTCCCTCAAAAGCAGAAATCTAAGAAAACAAAACAGCCATCCATCTTTGCCAACCTCATCCCCTTCTGTAGTATTACACACTTTCATATTTTTACCTTTACATTATCTCAGAAATATGTTAACCTTGACATAATAATTTTACTTTTCAATACAAAAGATATAGTATAGTTTTCACCCATGTAAAGCAAAACTATATTTGATTTTCAGTGTACTCATTGGTTGTTATCCAATGCTACATAATTCCAGAATTATTTTTGTATTTCAGTAATGAATTCAAACTCATTAGCAGTTATCCTCTTTTCTCAGTTTTCTGCAGTCTCTGGAATACACATTTCTGATGATAAGCATTTGCATATTCAGCACAGAACATAAAGTCATAACTATATAAAATGTAGTCTTTTGCAGTAGAGTTCATATGTTTACCCTAAGGTTTTCAAGAAAACTGCATTTGAATGCATCAAATATATTTCTTAGGACTAAATCCTACAGTAATGTGTTCACACACAAAAAAATAAAGCTATTTCCTTGAGAACATTCAATTTACTGAAGCTTCTAGCTACGTTCTGGATACTTAGATAATTCATTATCAGTAATTTCAATGCCAAAATTAGTGCTTCTTTTCACTTGGAATTGTAATGGTTGTGTGTGTGTGTGTGTGTGTGTGTGTGTGTGTGTGTGTGTGCTATGATTACTATTTGAGACCACAGTAGGATGTTAGATATCTTCCTAGCACTTTTTAGTTTATTCTCTTGATTAAAATTCTCTAAATTACTAGAAAATTCACTCCCTGTGCTTAAGCTGGCTGGACAGGAACTCTTAAGACTACCTCTCTCTGCCTCACAGTACTGAATTTACAGGCACAAGAAATTCATTTAAAGAATGCTAGAGGTCCCCACTCATGTCTTAATGCTTAAAAAATAAGCACCTTTACTCACTGAAATATAGCACTGGACCCAGCATTGCCCTGTTCTTATCCTCCAAAGAAATGATCTCCACAACATTGGTTTAATGACATCATACATTTTATATACTTAATATACTCCTAAAACTTTCTTTTTTCAAGTAAAAACATAAGAATGTCACTGATATATTAGTCAGTATTCTATTACTGTAAAGAGACACTATGGCCAAGGCAGATCTTAGGAAGGAAAACATTTAATTGTGTGCTTCCTTATAGTTTCAAAGGGTTAGTCCATTATTATCAGGGTGGAGATCCTGGAGGCATACATGAGGCACTGCAGAAGTAGCTGAGAACTATATTCTGATCTGTAGGCAGATGAAGAGCACAAGACACTGGGCCTGGCATGGGCCTTTGAAATGAGTGACAACCTTCTTTCAAGAAGGCCAAACGTATAACAATAAGACACAACATTCTAATCTGCTAATTCCTCTCAAATAGTGCAATTCCCTGATGACTAAGCATTCAAAATTATGAGTTTATTATAACCATTCGTATTCAAATCACTAGAATGACCTTATATGCAACATCTGTTGGCTTTCTGTTTGATGTAGGCATGTGTGTATATATGTATGCATATCCTAATTGGAATATTTGAAAAATAATGAAATGTATTAAATTGTTAGGTTAACTAAAGTTGACAATAATGAGAAAAGTAGAAAAAGTAGTTTGGAAAATATTTCTCTAATGAGTCTATTCTATGCAAAGTTAATTTAACTTATTGAATATTTGTGGTGGATTAAATAAAAATGTCCTACATAGGCCCATAGGATGTGATACTATTGAATGTGTGGCCTTGTTGAAGAAAGTTTATCACTGGGAACAGTCATTGAGGTCTCAGGTTCTGAAGCCAGACCCAATATGGTACTATCTTCCTCCTGCCTACAGATCTAGATTTGAAACTCTAAGCTCCTTTTCCTACAATGCCTGTACTCCACTGAATGAGAAAAAGAGATTTGAGAAAAAGAAAGGACATTATTCTTCCTATCCTAGGTATAATAAGGGAGAAAGATTTTTATAGCTATGTATTGGAGCATAGGCAGAGGCAGATTGATAAGGGAATGTCTAGAGCAGCCATTTGACCCTGAACATTCAAACCATGAGCTTGGGACCCTGCCAAAGGGAAGCAACACAGTGCAATACAAGGATGTGCAGAGTCAGAGGTGACTTTACAAGCCAGGAACAGAAGGAGTACAGGCTGCTACATTACCTTCATGAACTAGAAGACCTTCCATTAGACTCTTCAAATGACTCATAGCAATTCCCAATACAAACACCCTGGAGCTTAAACTTCTACCATTTTACCTTTAAACTAAGATTATCTAAGCCACTGTACTGTTTTCTAGATCAATGTCTCACTGTATGTGTGCAAATCTACTTTTCAATTATTTCACTGTTTCTTATTTTTGTAATATTTTACCATTATGGTATACATTACATCTTTGTTACATGGTACTCATGTAAGCAATGCCAACTTTTGCCTTCTGTTTCCTTCTCGATTTTGCAAATTTTACATATTGATAAAAATTTAATTTTGATGACATATATAGACTCTGATTTTATATTTTTGTATTTTTATATGTGTATATTGTATTTTTGTTTGTGTTTATGTGTGTATGTGTATGTGTGTGTGTGTGTGTATGTGTGTGTGTGTGTGTGTGCTACCAAGTGTGTGGTGCATTTACAGGTACAGGGGGATTTATAAAGAGGCCCAAATTCCATGTCAAAAATCGTTCAAAGTCCTTCCACTTTATGTTTTGCATCAAGGGCTCTCAGGTGAACTTTCTGTAGTTATATTAATGTCACCTATGTATAATTTATTTTAATTGTCACAAATGTCTCTGTTTCCTTTTCACAATATTGCTTATAACTAATTTAAATTCTTTAGGAAAGGGTTACTCAAAAATGTGATAGAAAAATGCTTCCAAAGTATCCATCTGCTAGAAACCCACATACTTTAGAAAATAGCTTTTAGAACTATATACAGAGAGCTATCAAACAATCATAAGACATGGATAACAAAAGCAAGATATTAATTTCCCTTCTCCTAAAAGAATAGACATGTTGCATTCATACCTTCACAGATATGTACGCAGAAAGATAAAATTCAAAATACAACAAATAAGAACAGAGAGAGAAAGAGAGAGAGAGAGAAAGAGAGAGAGAGAGAGAGAGAGAGAGAAAGAGAGAGATTTTTACTTCCAGGTAATTGATGAACATGTTCTATTGAAAAGAACATACTCTTAGAGACACAATTGATATTTGCCTCTTGATTATTCCAGGAGATATAAGTTCCACATTAGTTCTACATATTGATCATCAATACTATTATGTATGAATTATACATTAAAAACCCTATAAAAATTTTTATATTATGTAAATTAGTGATAACAAGTCTAAATTCCAAACACTCTTGGAGACAAAGAGAGTTGTATGAGGAGGGAAGCTGATACATGTTTCAATCTAACAAAATACTAAAATACTAACAATTAATAACTATATATATACATGTATATGTATATATATATATAAACTTTTGAGGATTGAGAATTAGTGAATACAGTAGTTCTTCAAGGCTCCATCTTGTTTCCATCCTATGCTGTTTGTGTTTTTTGAAACTCTTCTCCTTAGTTCAGAATTGTTGTAGTCTATTTCAACATTGTGCAATATTTACATTCTCATAATATAAAACTAAAGCTATGATTCAAAAAAGTGGGGATTATGATGTTTGCTACAAGTTTAAACCATTTTAAAGAATTTTATTCCATTATTTTATAGTATGAAGGAAAGTGAGGTGATTGACAGTGTGTTCTTTTATGGCAACTATAGAATATTCACAACATGCTTACTGGCTTAAGTCTTATTTTTTTCTGGTCTTATTTGTAAATGAATCTGCATTTGATATTTTGCTTAGGTAGATAATGCAGCAATGAGTCTTTTTGTTCATTCATGTAGTTACATGGACACACTTTTTAGTACATAGATTGATGTCTTTATTGAGTTCCAAATTTCATGTCAAATAAAAAATGCAGTTGCATTTAACATGAATTAATAAGTCAATTCTTGAGCAAATAATTTTTATATCTTTATGTTAACATGTTATTATCATGAAGACATCTTATACGTCAAGAATCATAGTTAACAATATCAGTATTGATGCTCATTATTAATTTTTGTTTTGCTAAAGTAATTTATTTATTACTTATATTAGATTATAGCACTTATGATAATAGACAAAAGATAACTTAACATGAAACAATAAATAATGCAGAGACATATAGACTAGCCTCACTCTGACAGAGAATCCTCTTGCCACTTGCTCTGTTATGCTAGGCTTACTGGAATTTGTGCATACTTTGGCTTATGGAAAGGTTTCAAGAAGAGAATACAAAAAACTTTGAAAATGAGAAGAGTAAAAATTCCATAATTTAAAGAAACTATAAAATTCAATTTAATAAAACACAGTGCAAAAACAGGCTAACAGGGCTAGTCCTGTTATCTCAGATATAGTTGATTAAGGAAGGGGTTTTATAATTTCAAAGTCAACCTGGAAATTTTAATTAATAGCTAAAACTACATGTGAATGTCAGAAATGTAGTGGGGATACTTAATACACATTTTAAAACTGCTTTGCTTTTTAAGTTTCTTAAAAGCCTCATTCACAACCTTGTTCATCAGGTTGCAAGATAGTGGATCCACCATGGTACTCACAAGGGTTTGAAAAGAGACATCATTGATCAAGGGAATAAGAAGAACTTGTGAGCTGGCTTTACCATGTCTGCATTTTAGTGGTGATGCCATCCCCACTTTTCAGTATGACACCTGTGGCCCCAAGGTCACATGTGACCTTGTGATCTGTGTTATGAAATATAAGGGAGTACCTGGCATGCTCATGCCAAGGTTTTTCCCTGAGAATCATGCCATGCCACCTCCCTGCCAAAAAGAAGATTTAGTGTATGGAAATGGTAGAGGAAGGGAAGGATGGGAGAAGGACAAGAAGGGAGATAGAAAAGAAGAGGAAAAGAGAAAATGAGAAAGAAGTCAGCTGGGAACACGTGGGAACAGAGAAAGACAGAGAGACAGAGAGAGAAAAACACACAGGGAAAAAGAGTGAGACAGAGCCAGAGCCAGAGAGACAGAGACAGAAAGACAGAGAAACAGAGAGACAGAGAGAAAATAGTGAGACTGGAGTATCCAGCAGTCCTCTTATATGGTGTCATATGATGATGCAAGCTTTTGTTAGGTAGTTGTTGGGTGGAACCTAGATGAATTGTCTATAAGTCAATAAGCTGGCCCTAACACTTAAAAATTGAAGCACTTATGTGAGCTGGCCCTGCACTAGCAGCACAGGAGAACTAGCCCTGTTGACAGGGCAAGAGCAAGGGAGAGCTATCTGACATGGGATGGCATGGATACAAGAGTGATTCCCACCATCCCCCTCAACCCTTGCCACCTGCAACAGTAGGAAGAAATTGCCCCTGTATCATAAGAGGAAATGAGTTGACCCTGTCTCCTAAAAGCTGCAGCACTCTGTAGAGTAGAACCTGCATCTTGCCTGGGCAGCAGAGTAGTGATGAACATGGTGGAAGGGGTACAAGTGAGTCAGTTCTATGGCAGTACCACCAAGAGCACTAGCCCAGCCCCTTGCCTGCTCCAGCACACTGGAGAGTGGGCCCCATGCCCCAACTGAGCAGCACATGAGAGCTGACTATGAAGTCTCGGACATAGGTGAGCCTCCCCCAAGGTCATGAGAGTGGGAGAGATAATTCTGTTTCCTGTTCACATCAGATGATCTAGATGGAGCAGTTTGAAGAGCTTGCCCTGGTGGTGTGTATATGGGAGAGCCACAAGTCTGACCAGTGTGTACACCACCTCGGTTTTTGAGTTTGCCCAACCCAAAATCTACAACATATGTGAACTCTTAGAGAATGTGTCCAAAGCTGGAGAATCTCCATGACACGGCAAACACAGCATAACAGGGAGGAGTCCAGGTGAGAACCCAATAATGATAGTATGGCAGAAGCCAGAGATCTCAAACCAAACCAACAACTCATTGCAATGAACATTTTCAGTGAAGATGTGTGGACTGAGGAGTCCTCTGTAGGAAGCACTGTGATACCTAAAAGTTCTACAATGAGATGTTTTGTATGCTTTGTTTTGTTGTGTTTGTGTTTGTTTGTGTTTTTATTTTCATTTTGGGCTTGCAAGGGCAGAGGATAGACACGGGGTGATGGGTAGATGAGTGGAACTGAGGTACATGATGTGAAACTTACAATGAATCAATGAAAAGGATTAAAATTTTAAAAAGAAGAGTCAGACTGTCTGGAGCATCCCCCATTCCAGATCTCTAACACATCCTAGAGAGATCCCAACCCAGCTGCCACTGATTTCCCTTAACTCCCCTAGCCCTCTTTCCCTCTACGTATACCTGATCTCCACATCCCCCACTCCTGTTCCCCTAACCATCCTGTTTCCCATCCAGTTCCCTCCTTCCATCCAACTCTGATGACTATTTCTTCCCCTACTGAGTGAAATTCAAGCACTCTTCTTTGGGGGCTTCCTTGTTATTTAGCTTCTTTAGGTCTGTGGATCATAGTTCTGTACTTTTTGGCTAACATACACTTATAAGTGAATACATACTACGTGTGTATTTTGGGTGGGCATCTGGATTACATCACTCAAAATGATGTTTTCTACTTCCATATATTTGCTGGAAATTTTCATGATGCCCTTGTGCTTTATAGTTGTATAGTATACCACTCCAAGGCATGGTACGGCTGTGTGTTGAAGTAGGCATATTCTCAATTTTGGTTTTTGACAAACCACAAAATTGATTTCCAGAGTGCTTGTACAAGTTTGTATTCCCACCAGAAATGGGGGAGTGAGTTCCCCTTGTTCCATATCTTTGCCAGCCATTATTCTTGCTTGAGTTTGTGATGTTATCCATTCTGATGGTTATAAGGTGGAATCTCAGATTGTTTTGATTTCAATTTTCCTTATGAGAAAAGACATTGGACATTTCTTAGAGTCTCTTTAGCTATTTGAGATTTCTCTGTTGACAATTCTCTATTAGCTCTGTACCCCATTTTTAATTGAATAACTTAGTTTGATGGTATCTAAGTTCTTGAGTTCTTTTTGGTTTGTTTGTTTGTTTTTTTGTTGTTTTTGTTGTTGTTTTTGTTTTGTTTTTTCAAGACAGGGTTTCTCTGTAGCCCTGGCTGTCCTGGAACTCACTCTGTAGACCAGGCTGTCCTTGAACTCAGAAATCCACCTACCTCTGCCTCCCAAGTGCTGGGATTAAAGGCGTGCGCCACCACCACTCGGCTCTTGAGTTCTTTATATCCTATAGTGGCAACCTTCTTTAGCCAGTAAGGACTCTCAGTGGAGGGTTAAGAACACAAATCCACCCACAAAATCTTCACCCCAAAATTTATCATGTCTGTCAGAAGTGCAGGGACAAAGATAGAGCAGAGTTGCCAACCAATGACTGGCCCAACTTGGGACCAGTCCCATGGGCAAGAACCAATCCTTGACACTATTGATGAGACTCTTTTATGCTTGCAGAGAGAAACCTAGTATAACTGTTATCTGAGAGACTCCACCCAGCAGATAACCAAAACACATGCAGAGACCCACAGCCAAACATTAGATAGAGCTCTGGCAGTCTCACCAAGGAATTAGGGGAAGGATTGTGGGACCTGGTGGGAATAGGGACTCCACAAGAAGTCCAACAGATTCCACTAACCTAGATTCCTGGAGGCTCCCAGAGACTTAATCACCAACCAAAGAGCATACATAGGCTTGACCTAGGTTCACTACACATATGTGTCTGATGTGCAGCTTTGTTTTCTTGTGGGTCCCCCAACAAATGGAGATGGGGCTGTCCCTGAATCTGGTGCCTGCCTGTGGATCCTGGTCCCTTAACTATGCTCTATTTTCTGACCTCAGTGGTAGAGGATTTGCCTAGTTCTGCATAGACTTGATATGCCAAGACACTAGTAAACATAACTGTCTTCATAGAGGGTTCATCCAGAGTGATGAAAACTAATGTAGAGACACACCGCCTAACAGTAAGTGGAGATTTGGGTATTCCTATGGCAAAGGGTGAGTAGAGATTGAAGGAGCCAGAGAAGTCAAGGACACCACAAGAAAACCTACAGAATCATTTAACCTGGGCTCAGAAGGCCTCATAGAGACTCAACTGCTAACCAGAGTGCATGCATGCGATGGGCCTAGGTGCTCTACATATATGTAACAGATGTGCAGCTGGTTCTTGACATGGGAATTCTTAAGTGGGAGCAGACGCTATGTCTGATTGCATTGTCTGCCTTTGAATTCCTTTCTCCTAACTGGGTTGACTTGTCTAGCCTCAATATAAGAATATATGCATAGTCTTTCTGGAACTTGATATACCAAGGTTGAATGGTAGCCATTAGAGAACTCCTTCTTGCCTTTTTTGAGAAGAGAGGGAAAGAAGGTAGAGGGGGAACAGGGGTAGGAGGGAAGGACATAGCAAAAAGGAGGAAGGGAAAGCTGTGTTCATAATGAATAATTGAAATTGCAAGTAAATGAATGATTAACAATAAATAAAAATAAATGAAATAAAAAAGAAATTTGATAAAAATAGATGAAGATTATATCCAATGTCTAAAAATTGTTCTTATTTTGGGCTTGTACCACAGTAAGAGTCAAGATTTTAAACTCTACTACATATAAAACAAACAAACAAAAAGACTTTATATATTTATGTTCATTTAAGAAAATACTAGTAGTGATGTATTATTTTGAAATATGCAATCAATATGTTTGGAGTTATTTAAAATTTATATTGAGAAAAATGTATTTTCACAATTGCTGTAGATGAGCATCTACATAAGACTGTTAAATTCATTGTTGTTTTATATCAAACAACTTTTATAATATTTATTTTTATTGTTATAGTATTTTATAAATTTTAAGGAATATGACAAAAAAAGATATTGTAGATATTAAAGAGGGGCTCTCTGGGAGGAGTTAGGGTACAAAAAGGAAATGAGAATGTGATTTAATTCTATTTACTTAAAATAAGTTTTTAAATGTTAACAAATTCAGATAAATTGAAATCATGTAACTTTTCTCATCATAATGCAAAAAAAGTTAAAAAAAAGAGAAAAATATTACATTAAAAAAGAGAAAGAAAAAAAAGAAAGAAAATTGGCAAATGCAGTCAAGTGTAAAGTGCACACAGAAATATTTGAGCCTCCACTCCAAAAAATGTATTTTCAAGACAGATAAGATGGTGTAACAGTAATAGACAAGGACCCCTATGATGGAGCTCAGATCAAGGAAACCATAAATATTAAATATTGAGTATCTGAGCAGGAGAGAAATTAAAGTACACATAAATTACAGAAGAAATGGTTGATCCCATTGGACTCAGAGATACATAAGTGGAATGCCAACGAAGAATATTTCCAAGCATCTAAAGTTCTCACCAGGTAAATATCAGCTGTAAGCATGGTGCACACAGTGTTGGACATGTCTGGTATGTAGAGCAAGGGGTAGCTGATGGCCACCTAACAAGGCCACCACTGCCAGTACTACACACTCAATCTGCAAAGGTGCAAGAAGTGAAGAACTGCAGAGCACAGCCGCATAAGAAAATTTATTTGTTCTAGTCAAATATATATCTACTGACATCTTGGGAACAATTGTAATAAAATAGTAGAAATCAGAGAAAGAGAGATGGCTCAAGTAAAAGTACTTACTGGGGATCCATTCTCATTAAAATGATCATGTCAACTTTCCCCAATGATTAATCAGATGAATAGAAACATGGCAAAGTATCCCTTTCATTGCAGGGTTACTGGTAACTCCTACAGAAATGAATTCATTCGTGGAACATTCCCTATGTCCATTCTTTCTTCCTAGTCTATAGTGTAAAAGAATTAAAAGTTCATTTTAACTGCTGAATGTAAACATCATATTTATGAGGTGGAACATCTCTACTTCTCATATATTATAGAATGTGGAAATAATATGGATACTAAATTATAATGCACTTATACTGCACATATTATTTGTGACACAATAGGACAATAGTGTTCACTTAATACTTATGTCACATAAGTCCATATATGCAGGCATAAAAATAAAATAATTGGGGCTTTCTTATATACAAGAAAATAATAAAATAGTTAAAATGTTGCTCCACTGGCACTGTGACATTATGTGAGACTCACAATTCTGTTTAAAAAATTATTTTCACCTGAGGTTTTGATCTTAGCCATTCTGATTGGTGTAAGGTGGAATCTCACAGTCATTTGATTTGCATTTCTCTAGTCACTAAAGACTTTGAACATTTCTTTAGGTACTTCTCAGCCATTCAAGATTCCTCTGCTATGAATTCTCGGTTTAGTTCTATACCCGATTTTCTGATTGGGTTGTTTTATTTTTTTTGGTGGTTAGCTTCTTGAGTTCTTTATATATTCTGGATATTCACCATTTGTAGGATGTGGGGTTTGTGAACATGTTTTTCCTAATCTTTAGGTTGCTGATTTGTCCTATTAACTATGTCCTTTGCCTTACAGAAGCTTTCCAGTTTCATGAGGTCCTATTTATCCATACTTGATCCTAGAACATGAGCCATTTGGAGTACTGTTTACAAAATTTCCCCTTGTGTCAAAAAGCACAAGGATCTTTCCTGAGATCTGTCAAAAACTAGACCACCAACCAGGCAGCATACACCAGCTGATGAAGCCCCCAGCACATATACAGCAGAGGACTACCAGGTCTGGGTTCAATCAGAGAAGATGCACCTTAACCCTCAGGAGACTGGAGGCCAAAGGGACCTTAGAGGTTTGTTTGGGTGGGATGGGGGATGGGAGCAACTTCGCAGAGACAGGGGTTGGGGAGGAGGTATGGATATAGAAAAGTCAGAGAGTGGATCAAGAAGGGGAAATAAAATCTGGAGTGTAAAAAAAATTAAAAATAAATAAATAAAAGACACAAAAAGAATTAATGCTGTTGTAAAAGTGAAAAATGAAAGATACTTCAATTCATTCAATTTAGTAATATTTTAAATTGAGCAGGTGGTGTAAACATCAATGGACAATCTGTTTCTAAAGAGGTAATATTAAAATTGCTTTGTTTTACACTGCTTCTGAAAATGTAGAGATCTAGAAACCCACCTGAGCAGGGTAACTCTTAGGTGTGTGAACACTGTAACAGAAATAGTTTGTTATGCTGAGTCATTTGCAACAGAAGGTTATAAAATCATTTCCACCAGGCTTCGACATGACTAATTAGTTTCTTTTTCTATATTAGTCTCTGTAAGTACATCATCATTTTTAGCAAAGGTGTGGCTTGAAGTCTTTATTATTTTTATGAATTATTCTATTTCATCAAGTACAGTTTCAGTGTGTGTGTGTATGTGTGTGTGTGTGTGTGTGTGTGTGTAATATGATATAATATATGAGAAATCCACAGTCTCCTTCTCCAAAATAGAAATCCAACAGGTCAAACATTAAATGCCTTTCATCCACAACATCTCTTTTCTTGTACATTTTGTTTTCAGCAGCTTTAGCCTCTTAACCCCTTATCACTTAGCAACTGCCTGTTCATCTGCTCCAATTTCTACAACAATTCTGGAGAACAAAGAAACCAAGAAAATAAAAGCTTTATTTTCTGAAAAAAAATTTGCTTTGTTGTCTCATTTAGAAATACCACTACTTTAAAAAAATATTTATTTTTAGTTAGTTCTTTAGGGATTTTCCTCTACCTCCTTTGTATTCTAAAAGCTGCAGGATATTTCTGTGCCTATTCTAGCCTGTTCTACCTTCTGAATAACTGACACAGAGAACTGTTATTTTTATCAAGCTTCAAGTCTAAACTGGCCCAGATTCTGAACTTTTCTAACCCTGAAAGTCTGTCCTCTCCGTCTGGTTCCTCCACACCTTCTTCTCCTTGTAGTCCTTCATCTCCTCCCGGCCACTCACCTTCCTAGGACACACTCTTACATTCAAATCTGAAGTCCCATCCTACTCTCTTCTGCCCAGATAATTAGCTTATCAGCTCTGTATTGATCAATCAAAAAGTGGAGAGGAATATTTACAAAACAATGAGAGAGGTGATTCTTCAACAATATTTCAATACCAAAGTGTGGTCTGTACTCAACAATCTTAGGTATAAAAATCAGTATTTGAATAATACAAAGGCAGCCTTTAACCAGACCATAAAGGGATATACTACCATTTATTAATTTTTATTTTACGTGTATGAGATTTTTTTTCCTACATGAATTTATGTGTACTACATGAGTATCTTTTGCCTACAAAGGCCAGGAAAGGACATTGGATTTCCCGCAACAAAGTTTCAAGAGGTTGTCAGCTGCCATGTGGGTGCTAGGAACCATGGGTTTCACTGCAAGAGGGACAAATACCACCTCTCCAGCCCTCAAAATCGGTTTTCCATTAAAATGAACATTTTTAAAATTATTATGAATTTTGGACTGTTCATAGGGCTATAGAATTGTGACCACAACCTAATTCCAAAGCATGTTTTATCATCCTATTGTGATAATATATTTTAGTGAACCCATATAAGTTCACTTCATCTTTTTTTTCTTTTTCTTTCTTTTATTGGATATTTTATTTATTTACTTTTCAAATGTTATCTCCTTCCCAGGTTCTACCCCTGGAAGCCCCCTGTCCCTTCTCCCCTCCCCCTGCCTCTACAAGGGTGCTCCCCCACCCACCTGCCC
This sequence comes from Mastomys coucha, assembly GCF_008632895.1. Taxonomy (NCBI): domain Eukaryota; kingdom Metazoa; phylum Chordata; class Mammalia; order Rodentia; family Muridae; genus Mastomys; species Mastomys coucha. The sequence continues at coordinate 74,047,823 of NW_022196897.1, read as the reverse complement.
ACTCCCAACTTCCTGCCCTGGCATTCCTGTACCCTGGACCATTGGACCCCCCCAAGCCCAAGGGCCTCTCCTCCCACTGATGTCCAACAAAGCCCTCCTCTGCCACATATGCAGCCGGAGCCATAGGTCCCTCCATGTATACTCTTTAGTTGGTGGTCCAGTCCCCAGGAGCTCCGGGGGTTCTAGCTGGATGCCACTGTTGCTCTCACCCTCCATGGGGCTACAAACCCCCTTAGTTCCTTCAGTCTCTTCTCCAATTTCTTCATTGGGGACCCTTGCCCTCAGTACAATGGTTGGCTGCAAGTATCCACCTCTGTATTTGTCAGGCTCTAGCAGAGCTTCTCAGGAGACAACAATATCAGGATCCTATCAGCAAGCACTTCCCAGCATCTGAAAGAGCTTCCAGGTTTGGCAACTGTATATGGATGGGGATCCCCAGATGAGGCAGTCTCTACTTGGCCTTTCTTTCTCACTGCTCCATACTTTGTCTCCATATTTCCTCCTGTGATTACTTTGTTCCTCTTTTAAGAGGCACTGAAGCATCCAACACTTTGGTCTTCCTTCTTCTTGAGTTTAAATTTTATCATGGGTATTATAAACTTGGGGCTAATATTCACTTATGAGTGAGTGCATACCATGTGTGTTCTTTTGTGACTGGGTTACCACACTAAAAATGATATTGTCTAGTTTCATCTGTTTGGCTGTGAATTTCATGAGGTCATTGTTTTTAGTAGCTGAGTAGTATTCCATTGTGTAAATGTACCAAATTTCCTGTATCCTTTCCTCTGTTGAAGGACATCCGGGTTGTTTCCAGCTTCTGGCTATTGTAAATACGGCTGCTATGAACATAGTGGAGCAGGTGTCCTTATTATATGTAGGAGCATCTTCTAGGTACATGTGTAGGAATAGTATAGCTGGGTCCTCAGGTGATATTTATGTCCAATTATTTGAGAAACCACCAGAATGATTTCCAGAGTGGTTGTACCAGCTTTCATTCCCACCAGCAAAGAAGGAGTGCTCCTCTTTCTCTACAACCTTGGTAGCATCTGCTGTCACCTGAGTTTTTGATCTTAGCCATTCTGACTGGTATGAGGTAGAAACTCAGGGCTGTTTTGATTTGCATTTTCCTGATGACTAAAAATACTGAACATTTCTTTAGGTACATTCGAGATTTCGTAGTTGAGAATTCTCAGTTTAGCCCTTTTCCCCATTTTTTCATATGGTTATTTGGGTCTTTAACAAAACAAGAAAATCTGGATAAAATGGATAATTTTCTAGACAGATATCAAATACCAAATTAAATCAGGATCAGATTAAACACCTAAATAGTCCAATAACTCCTAAGAAATAGAAACAGTCATTAAAAGGCTCCAACCTGAAAAAAGCACAGGAACAGATGGTTTAGTGCAGAATTCTATCAAATCTTCAAAGAACACCTAATACCAATACTCTTCAAAGGATTCCACAAAATAAAAACAGAAGGAACACAACCAAATTCATTCTAAAAAGACACAGTTATGCAGATAACAAAACCACACAAAAACCCAACAAAGAAAGAGAACTTCATAACTATTTTCCTTATGAATATCCATGCTAAAATAATGAAATTTTCACAAACCAAATCTAAGAATACTTCAAAACGATCACCCATCATGATCAAGTAGGTTTCATCTCAGGGATGCAGGGATGGTTCAATATATGGAAATCCATCAATGTAATCTACTAAGTAAACAAACCCAGAGAAATAAAACCACATGATCCTTTTTTAGATGCTGAAAAAGCATTTGACAATATTCAACACCCATTCATGTTCAGTCTTGGAAAGATCAGAAATTCAAGGCCCATAAATAACCATAATAAAAGCAATATGCAACAGACAGGTAACTAATAGCAAACTAAATGGAGAGCTGACTTGAAGCAATCCCACTAAAATAGGTACTAGACAAGACCTATCTCTCCCTATCTATTAAGTGTAGAGCTTGAAGTTCTAGCTAGAACAATTAAACAGCAAAAGGAGGTCAAAGGGATACAAATTTGAAAGGAAGAAGTCAAAATATCACTATTTGCAGATGACATGTTACTATTCTTAAGTGACACCAAAAATTCCACCCAAGAACTCCTACAACTGATTAACAACTTCTGCAAAGTGGCTGGATATAAAATTAATTAAAACAAATCAATAGCCTTTCTATACTCAAAGGATAAACAGGCTGAAAAAGAAATTAGGGAAATGACACCCCACACTTGTCACAAACAATATAAAATATCTTGGTGTGACTCTAACCAAACAAGTAAAAGATCTGTATGATAAGACTTCAATTCTCTGAAGAAAGAAATCAAAGAAAACCTCAGAAGATGGAATGATCTGCCATGGTCATGGGTTGGCAGGATTAATGTAGTAAAAATGGCCATCTTGCCAAAAGCAATCTACAAATTCAATGTAATCCCCATCAAAATTCCAACTAAATTCTTACATCCATAGTGTTAATTTCACCCATAATTAAAGACTACCAACCCAATTTTGGGTCAAATTAAGAATCAAATCAATTTAATTCTGTACACAGCAAAGCCAGTGTACACAATTAGCCTTCCCCTAATGTAGAATTCAATAAATTACCAACAAGTTAACTTTCTGGACTTTTTACAGGGCAAAATAATAAAGTGAGGGTTTATAGAAGCAATTGGCATCATAGAAACTTAGTAGTCACTTAATGCCACAGAATAAACATGTCTAGTCCAAAAGAGAATAATAGGAGCTTATCAAAGAATAAGACAATAATAACACACCATAGAAAATGAAAAATGGAGTATTCTGTTAGGACCTTTCAGATCAAGATATAGAATTCTCATTTTCTCCTTCCTTATGCCTGTCTGTATGATGCCATGTTCCTACCTTGATGAAAATGGACTGAAACTCTGAACCTGTAAACTAGCCCCAATTAAATGTTGTCCTTATTAGAAAAGAAGAAAAGCAAACAAACAAACATACGAAGACCAGAATCCAAATACTGCAGCTGAGTACCCAGGGGCTGACACTCACAATATATTGATCTAGATAACAAAAGGCTTAGGTAGCTCTTTATCTCTCCCTCTCTCTGAAACATGCATAGACCATTCTTGGGCCCATTTCCTTCAGTAGGTGTCCCATGCACCAATTCTCTTCAATATCCTAGAATACCTTTAGAATTTATGTTTAACCTTCATCATAACTTCTGTTCCACTTTATTATCTCTTATTGCGTTAAAGCACTCTATCTGAGAAAATTGATGGAGTGGAAGGGCTTTTTGCAGCTTATCTCTTCAGGTGAGTGTACTCACCTGGAATGGAATTCAGAGCAGGAACCCAAAGAAGAACTGAACCATAAACAAGGAGGAAGGCCACATACTTACTCACTTAGGCTCATGTTCAACAAGCTTTCTTATTCATCACAGACCAATCCCAGGGATAGTGTTTCTCATTCTCATATAACTCAAGACCACCTCTTAAGAATAGAACCAATCTATAGTAGCCAACTCTTTATCAATGGCCTGTCTTCCCCGGTAACTTGATGTCATATATATATATATATATATGCATATATTTATATACTCATGCCTTGTATTCTAGCAATGCCAAACATTACTTAATGAGGGAATGCCTTCAGCTTAGACCTTGTTCCTTTAAATGAATCTGGATCTGCACACAATGGAGCCTTCTCTGAATGAAGTTTACCTGAGTGTACTCATCTTGCTCAGGTGTAGTATGGATCGTTTCTATGGTGATGGTGATCTTTCACCACTCACCGCTTTTTATGTCAGTACCACAGTGAAAACTAGTTCATCATGTCATAATTCAGCTTTTTCTCCAATTTCAGGACATAAGCAAAGTGAATCAGACTCTCAGCCAAAATATGACATGAATGGTCCCTATGACATTTCCTAGATAGAATCCTGTTCTTTTCTAAAAACACTTTAGCCAGGCCACCACTACCTGGATTTACTTTGAATTTTTTTTCATTTTTATTTGTTATTTTATTTATTTACATTTCAAATGTTATCCCCTTCCCAGTTTCCCCTCCACAAATTCCCTATCCCCTTCCCCCTGCCTCTATGAAGGTGTTCCCGCACCCGCCCACCCACTCTTGCCTCAGTGCCCTAGCAAGTTTAGATTAGAATAGCCCATTAAGCTGTTTAAAGTAAAAGACATTTTTTACCATTTTTTCCCTCAAACTCATTTTACAATTCTTAGAATATTTGTAAGGGTGTTGCATTTTGAAATTTGATTTTATATAATAATACATGTATTAGAAATCATTATGACCTGATCAACCATAACTTGATTTGTTCATCATCCCTGACTCTGTTTTTCAAGTTTCCTCTCCCTCCATTTATGCTCTGCTACACCAATAGCCCCTATCCATTTTAATGCCACATTCATTTTGTTCTCTATCCCACCTTCTTTAAAACCTCTTTTCTCTTTTTCTAGTTTAATGACTTGTTCCTACGTTCCACACACATGGATGCCAAAATTAAAAGCTAGAACCAGCTTATGAGTGAGAACATATAGTATTCATATTATATGAGGTAATATGATAATTGATAATATGATAATATTATTATATAATATGATATAATATGATAATTTCATATAATATGATAATTTCTAGTTCAGTTTATTTTCCTGTGAATTTTGAAATTCTATTTTTCTATTCAGCAAAATAAAATTTCATGGTTTATTTCTACAGTATTTTCAATATCTCTTCCTCTATTGATGAACAGGTATGCTGATTCCATTTCTCATTGTTTGTGAAGAAACACAAGTGATATAAATGTGAATTACTATGATGTACCATATAACACCTAGCTTCACTTTTTTTGGGGCTATGATATGTGTTTGACTGTGTTATCGAACAAGTGTAAGTAGGGTTGTATGTAATGCTTTGGGTTTATGCCCAAAAATGGTATCATGAGTCAGATCTTAGCTCTGGTTTGATCTTTTTAAGAAACTTCCACACTTGCTGTAGTGACTGTATCAGTTGGTTCCCTTATCAATAATGAATAATTTTCCATTTTCACATATCCTTGCAACCATTATGATTACTATGATAATTATTATTATTATTAACATTATTATTATGATGATGATGATAACCATAGTTGTTATGGGATGAAATCTCAAGGTAGATTTAATTTGTATTTCTGATGTTAAATTGTTAAGGATGTTGAATACCTGAGAAAATAAATGTGTAAATTTATTTTTAATTTAATTTATTTATCTATATCTACTATTTATTTGTTTATTTATTTATTTATTTATTTATTGTCCTGTATATATGTCTGTGTCTTGAAATGCATATGCTACAATACATGTAGAGGACAAATTTTCATGTCTTGCTTCTCTCCTTCTAGGTCTTTAAGCTCACTGTGCCTTACGTACAGACCCATCATCTATCCCTTGTACACTTTATACTCACACTGAACAAACCCTCAGAAAGGAGTGGGAGAAGGTGAATGGGGAATGGAAGGGAGAAGCATAAGAGGAGAGGAGAGGAGAGAAGGGGAGGGGAGGGTAAAGAAGGGGAGGGGGAAGGAAGAGCCCAGAATGGCTCAAATTGCACAATTATAATCTTCCTGCTCTGACTTTGCCTCTGCCTCTGCCCCTGTATTCTGAACCCTTGAATTACTATGATATACCATATCACACCGAATTTCACTTTTAACACTTTAACCATGAGTTGGGATTATGAAATGTATTTGACTGTGTTATTGAACAAGTGTTTGAATGGTTGTGTCAATTTAATATTTATATATCCACTGCTCATGTTGCCTGAAGTTCCCATATAGGTATTTGCAGTTGGGATGAAATGAATCCTGAAGAGTTCTTTGTCATGGAGATTGTATTTTATACCTTAGAACTTTCTTGGCAGCATCTTTTACATCTTTATTTCTCAAACTGTAAATCAATGGGTTCAGCACTGGGATGATAATGGTGTAGAACACTGAGATGATTTTGTCAGTATTGGGGGAATAGAGGGAGCTGGGCCGAGAATAAATGAAGAGAAGTGTGCCCTGATAGATGGCCACAGAGGTCAGGTGAGAGGCACATGTGGAGAAGGTTTTCTTTCTCCCACTTGTAGAGCGGATCTTCAACACTGAGAGGAGGATGAAAAAGTAGGAGATGATGATGATGAAGAAGCAGATGACCTCCACAGAACTCCCATAAGTGGAAAGTAGCCACTCATTAATGGTTGTGTCTGTACAGGAAAGCTTCAGCAGAGGAGGGAGGTCACAGAAGAAATGATTAATGATATTTTTGTCACAATATTTCAGAATAAAGGCGAAGGAAGTATGAACCAGGGAACTCATGTTGCCACCAACATAGGACAGCACAATTAACGATATGCAGAGACTCCTGGACATTGCAACTGTGTACAACAAAGGATTGCAGATGGCAACATAGCGATCATATGCCATGGCAGCCAAGATAAAGGATTCAGTATCTGCAAATGTGCAGAAGAAATAAAATTGCAGTGCACAGCCGAGGTAAGAGATAGATTTCTTTGCTGAGAGGAAATTGACAAGCATGTTGGGCACAATGACTGAAGAATAACAAAGGTCTACAAAGGAAAGGTTGCTGAGGAAAAAGTACATAGGAGTTTGAAGTTGGGGGTCTGTCCTAATTAAGAACATCAAGCCAATATTCCCTATCAAAATCATGCAATATAATATCAGAAACACAAGGAATAAGATGATTTGGAGTTCAGGCCTCGTTGGAAATCCTAACAGGATAAATTCGGTGACCAAGGTGTAGTTTCCATTTGTAAATTCCATGACTATGTAGTTTTTACCTTTTTGAGAAATCAAAGTCTTAAAAATATGGTACAGGTGGAAAAAGTGAGCTAATTCACAATATGGTTATTTCATGGCTTTAGACAGGCTAGTAAAGAAATAAAAAGTATGTCCAAACTGTTCCCAAATATGATATTTGTGATATATATTTCAGATTTTTGTGGTTGCCGGGAACTAAAGAGGACCTTGTATATTTGATTTATGACTCTTTCTGACATTGGACGATTAGCATTTTCTGTACTATGTTTTAACAATGCATGGTTTTGTTTGCATTTTGTAAATAAATATATAGTATCTTGATAATAATGAAACAATAATTGTTGGAAATAATGACTCTGTTAAAAGAAAAACCATATGTATTTAAATCGATACCTTGTGTTTTTTCCAAGAAGAATTTTAGAAAAGTCTAATTCCCTTTCTTTTTCTTCTCCAACACCCAAGATTTAAAAGTTACATTCATGATGTGCTGGCTGACTTTTTTTTGTTAAATTGACACAGGTAGCCTCTATGGATAGTATAAGAAGTCCTCAAATGAGAACATTCATCCATAGTATTGGACTGTGGACAAGACTGTGAGGCAACGACTTCATTAGTGGTTGGTGTGGAAGAGCCCAACTGATTGTGGATAAGTCTATCTCTAAAACATTTGTTCTGGGTTCTCTAAGAAAGCTGTCTGAGGAAGCCTTGAGGGACAAGCCAGTATTTAGTACTCTCCATGGTCTCTGCATCAGCTCCTGCCTTCCTTTTCGTGTCTTTTTAAGGCCCTGTCCTTATTTCTTTAGTGATAAACATTAATATGGAAATATAATCCAAATAATTCCTTCCCAAGATGTTTTGGTTGTGGCAATTGACTAAATGACTAGTAATTCTAAGACACAAAAGTTATGTTTCATAAATGTGGTTGTAGTTGTATAGCAAAACACATACTAAGTAACTACTTATATTTACCAACTGAAACCAGAAGCATTAGTAGTGAAATTAAGTCAATTTTTAGTCTAAGTGTTTTCCATATATTAAAAAAAAAAGCTGATTATGTTGGTCAGGTGCTAAGCATCTTTGGTAATATATACTTAGTTAAAAGCTTTATCCACTAAATATTAATTAGTGCTTAAAAATTTTTCAACATTTGGTCATGAATTAATTTTGAATGACTAAGCTATCTGTCACTCTCACCAATAAATACAAGTAACAAACAAAATAACTGCCAATTTTATCATAGTATGAAACTCTACTGTATCTGAGAAGTCTGACAATCAATGTGTCTGTGCTTTTGGGGTATATAAATGGTAGATGACTAAATATTTGAATGATTTCATGTAATTTAATTTTGCAGTAAAGGAAATCTGAACTTAATCTTGAAAATGATTTTGGAAAATGTAAAATAAATTAGTGAAGTATTTAATGCCTATATTAATGTTATCTGAAAGTCTCATAAAGGGAAACAGCTGTTTATAGATATTTATTCACTAGGATAATAAGTGATAAGGTAGTGTCAATAATTATGATGATATCTTTCATATTTAATAATTAAAACATCCCTCACAATATGTGCACATTAAAGACCAGAAGGTTCATTATCAGAGAAAAAGCTATCAATGGAGAGTGTAAAGGTATACCACATTCAGGATAATAGAAAGTATTTCTCATCTTTTGTCAGCTTTTAAAATATTAAGATATTAACCAATACATTACATTTTAGTTAGTGTGAAATAAAATAAAATCTGTTTTGATTATATTCATGTTATATAACTATATGAAACTTAATGTACAGTACAATCTATAAGACAGTATTGACATATCTTGTGGTTCTGTGTTGTTACAGAATTATCTTCTTACTTACATATTTGTCTGTATATCATTCAATTGTCAGTCTATCACCTATCTGTAATCTCTTGATTCCTCCACTTTCTATTTGTCATCCTCATACATCAATTTTTGGATAGAAAACATGCAGATAATAGTATTTTAATTATGTTTACACAGCTTTACAAACCATAACTACTAGCTGTATAAGGCTTCTTATGTATAATGTAAAGTTCCAAATATTTTTCTTGTAGCTTATTGATTTGTCACTAAAACAACCTAAGAAAAATTTTAAAACTTACAATCATTATCAACATTATCTTATCAACCTTATCTTATAGATGAAAAATAAATAGAAAATGTGTGGTTAAAGAGGAAATTGAAACAAAATGGAGATAAAAATAACTATGATCCCACAATTTTGTGAAGTATTTCTAGCTTTGCACAAACTACTTTCTTTTTTTCTATTAGATGTCAGGTAGATGCTTGGAATAACATACAAAGATATTCATTCAGCTTGGAGCTGACAGGCATGATTTAGATACCAATGTGTTATTAGTCAAAGACATGGGGTAGTGTAGAGAATAATATCAGGGTTGTCAAGACGTCTTAGTTAGGTCATGTTGAGACAGGCTGAGTGGAGGAAAGGTTTGCTCATTTCCTAGAAAAGAATGGCAGCCACTCTGGGGAACTTGGAATAAAACATGCCTAGTCATAGTAACATCAAAAGAAGGTATAAAGAGAATAAGCAGAAGACAAGAAAAACCGTAAGTCCTCAGAAATCTAAAGATAAATGAAATTTAAAAATCAACCTATCCAGTTGGGCAGTGGTGACACTTGCCTTTAATCCCAGCACTTGGGAGGCAGAGGCAGGCGGATTTCTGAGTTCGAGGCCAGCCTGGTCTACAGAGTTCCAGGACAGCCAGGGCTATACAGAGAAACTCTGTCTTAAAAAACCAAAAAAAAAAAGAAAAAAAAAAAGAAAATCCATAAAACAAGCAATGATCATTTATAACATAAGCATATGAAATGTCATATCTATAGCAAAAATAGTGCATTTACACAAAGATGTTGCAGTTTATTGTGCAATAATAGAGAAAGTGGGAGCAATTTACTTTGGCAAACCAAATCACTTTATCTTTTCCTTCCATTTTAGTCATGTTTCATCATTTTTATTTATATCAGATACACAAAACCTAAATTTTAAGCAAGAGAAATGCTATTTACTCCCCCCAAAATGACTTACCAAGCTAGAACTGTTTTTGAAGAGATTAAATGAATAATTTCACAGAAGAACGAGGACTTTTACTACATTCTCATGTCATTGGGGATCTGACAACTGAGATCCCAAAGGTATCATTCCAAGGGATCCTGGGTATCCCAAGTGGGATTAATACCACTGGGGTATGTATTCCTATAAACACATTGGTAATTACTGAAAAACTACTGTTGGTGTTAATTATTTGTAAAGGTAATTGCCACTTTCAATAATATTTGGATTGCTTCATTTTCTTTCTTTTCTTTTAAACTGGGAACTAACTTTAGGGACTCAAGCATGATAGGCAAGCATACTTTAGCAATGAGCTATTGTCTCTGGACTTCCACTTAATTTAATTCTAGTCACCATGCAAATTGTTACCATTGAAGTTCTCTGATATCTGCAGCTCAAATAGGATTTCTTGTCAGTCACCATGTTAACTGCATTTTTTCTGTCTAAATACATATATTAACCTACTATTGTAACTGAAGAAGTAGATTAGTAAGCTTTGTGCATGGCAATTAAGTCTACACATAAATGAAGGTCTATTAGTTTAGCAAAATTTAATATGCATTTAATTCAAATGGTCTGAATGTTTGATAATTTACAATTCACATATTTTCTGAATATGATGTTTGTGTTAAAAATTTATGAAATTAAATTAAACATTTAGTGCCATATTACTCATACTCTATAGAATAAAAATATCTGATCAGTTTTGTTAAACTTCCTATTTGTAGAAAACATTGATAAACCAACTCTTGAATAATTGGATAGCTTATTAAATGCAGAGAGATTCAAGTTCTTATAGACAATTAGAAAACAAGGACAATTACTGACATTAAATAGATAAGGACTGTGACAGACAACAGGTAAATATATATGTGAGAAGAAACATGAATAAGCTTTCTTCTTTTTTTCTCTTTTTTTTGGGAGTTTTATTGGTTATTTTTTTATTTTCATTTCAAATATTATCCCTCTTACCAGTTTACCCTCTACCAACCCCCTATTCCCTCCTCTCTCCCCTGTCTCTAGGAAGGTGCTAGCCCATCCACTCACCCACTCCCATCTCAATGCCCTAGCATTCCCCTACACTGGGTTATCAAGGCTCCACAGGGCAAAGAGTCTCCGCTCCCAGTGATGCCATAGAAGGCAATCCTCTGTTACATATCCAGCTGGAGCTAGGGGTCTCCTTTGTGTACTCTATGGTTGGTGCTCTAGTCCCTGGGAGATTTGTGGGATCTTGATGATTGATATTGATGTTCTTCCTATGGGGTTGCAAACCCCTTCAGCTCCTTCAATCCTTACCTTAACTTCTCCATTAGGATCCCTGCTCTGAGTCCAATATGTGGCTGCATGCATCTTTATCTCTATTGGTCTGACTCTGGCAAACTTCTCAGAGGACAGCAATACCAGGTTCCTGTCACTAAGAGTTTCTTGGCATCAACAGTAGCATCTGGATTTGGTGTCTGCAGATGGGATGGATCCCTACGTTGGGTAGTCTCAGAATGGCCTTTCCTTCTGTCACTGCTTCTCTCTGTCCCTGCAGTTCCTTTTGACAGGAGGAATTCTAGGTTAAAATTTTTGAGGTGGGTGGGTGGCCCCCATTCCACAAATGTGGGCCATGCCTATTCACTGGATATGGTCTCTACAGGTTCTCTCTCCCCTTTCTTTGGTATGTAAGTTAATGTCTTCCCTGTTGGGTCCTGGAGTCCTCTTGGGTCCCAGGCATATGTGACTTTCTAGTGGCTACCACAAGTTCTCCCTCCCCTACTGCTACATACCTCCTTTCAAATTCCTAACCTTCTGTACTTCTTCCCCATCTTCTCCTATATCTGAACCATCAATCCCTCTTTCAGCTCCCCCTTCTTTTTCCTTCCCAGATCCCTCAGTCCTTCTACTTCCCAAGATTATTTTCTTCCCTCTTCTGTGTAAGACTGTAGCATCCACACTTTGTTGTGGTCTTCCTTCTTCTTGGGTCTCAAACTGATCCATCCATATCTCCTTGTACAAAACTCAAGTCGAAGTGGAACAAAGACCTTCACATAAAACTAGATACATTGAAACTAATAGAAGATAAAGTAGGAGAGTACCTTAAACACATTAGCAGGGGGAAATTTTCCTAAAGAGAACACCAATGGTTCTTGTTCTAAGGTCAACAATTGAAAAGTTCCACTTCATAAAATTGAAAGGCTTCTGTAAAACAAAGGGCACTGTCAATAGGACAAAATAGCAACCCACATATTGTGTAAAGACCTTTCCCCACCCTATATCCAATAGAGGGCTAACATCCAAAACATACAAAGAACTCAAGAAGCTAGACTCCAGAGAACCAAATAACCCTATTTTTAAAATGGGGTACATAGCTAAACATAGAATTCTCAACTGAGGAATCACAATGGCTGAGAAGCACTTAAATGTTCAGTGATGCTTTGATGCGCCCAGGATCAGAGGATCAAAGTTGAGGAGGACACAATATCTGTCCCAACACCAGCAGTAACTGGGACCAGTGGATCCCAGGTACACAGGAACTCCGTGATCCCAGTGGCATGGGTTGCTTCAGGTCTGTCTTGGCTGGTCCCCTGAGCAGACCTTGGGCAAATTTTGCAGCCAGTCTCAAAATACCCAGAGGAAGCTCAACTCCAAGGCACTATAAAGGGCCCAGGATCACAGAGACAGCTTGACTCTGAGGAGTTCTGACACAACCAGGATCACAGGAAGGACAGGCCCAGGTCAGATTTAGCCATGGCAGCTAGCACTCTAGATAACCAGATGGTGAGAGGGAAGCATAAGAACATAAGCAACAGAAACCACTATTATTTGGCATCATCAGAACTCAATTTGCCTACCATAGCAAGTCCTAGACACACTATCACACTGGAAAAAGAAAGATTCAAATCTAAAATCATTTCTCATGATGAAGACACAGAACTTTAAGAATGACATATATAAGCTGGGCGGTGGTGGCACACGCCTTTAATCCCAGCACTTGGGAGGCAGAGGCAGATGGATTTCTGAGTTCAAGGCCAGCCTGGTCTACAGAATGAGTTCCAGGACAGCCAGGGCTACTCAGAGAAACCCTGTCTAGAAAAAACAAAAAACAAAACAAAACAAAACAAAAAAACAAAAAACAAAACAAAACAAAAGAATGGCATATATAACTCCCTCAAAGAAATACAGCAGAACACAGATAAACACCTAGAAGCCCTTCAAGAGGAAACACAAAAATCCCTTAAAGAACTACAGGAAAACAGAGTCAAACAGATGAAGGAAGTGAACAAAACCATCCAGGACCTAAGAAATTGAAATAGAAGCAATAAAAAATCAGAAAGGGAGACAACCCTGGAGATAGGAAACCTAGGAAAGAAATCAGGAGACATATATGCAAGCATCAGCAACAGAATACAAGAGGTAGAAGAGAGAATCTCAAGGACAGAAGACACAGTAGAAAACACAACAGTTAAAGAAAATGCAAAAGCAAAAAGCTCCTAACCTAAAATATCCAGGAAATCTAGGACACAATGAGAAGACCAAACATAAGGATAATAGGTATAGGAGAGAGTGAAGACTCCCAACTTAAAAGGCTAATAAATATCTTAAAATTATAGAAGAAAACTTGTCTAACCTAAAGAAAGATATGCCTATGAACATACAAGAATCCTACAGAACTCCAAATAGACTGGACCATAAAAGAAATTCCTCCTGTCACATAATAATAAAAACACCAAATGCACTAAACAAAGAAAGAATTTTAAAGGCAGTAAGGGAAAAAGGCCAACTAACATATAAAGGCAGGCCTATCAAAATTACACCAGATTTCTCACCAGAGACAATGAAAGCTAGAAGGTCCTGGGCAGATGTTATACAACAGGTCCTAAGAGAACACAAATGCCAGCCCAGGATACTATACCCAGCAAAACTCTCAATTTCCATAGATAGAAAAAACAGGATATTCCATGACAAAGCAAAAACTAATCAATATCTTTCCACAAATACAGTCCTACAAAGGAAAAGAGATGGAAAACACCAACATAAGGAGCAAAACTACACTCTAGAAGAAGCAAGAAATTATTCTTTCAACAAACCCATACAAACCTAATTCCACATCTAAGTAATAATTATTTTTTCTTAATATCTTAATATGAAAATTAATACTACCAACATATCCTAATTGATTAAAATCCAAAAATATGAGGAATGTGAAATTTGTTGGCTGTCATCCAGTGGCCTCTCTAATTTGGTAATTGGAGAGACAGGTCCAATATTGTACAATCCATATATACTTTCTGCTTGTTTGTAAATGACAGTGTATTGCTGTGTACTGCATAATGGTCTTGAAATCAGGCTTCTCTTATCTCAGCCTCTCTATTAGTAGGATTGTTTATTTGATGTTTTTACACTATACTATGGTTTTCAGAACAGATTACATATTTCAAAAATATTTGTACAGCTAAAAGAAACAGACAATTATCTTGGGAGCTGGCTTGTAAGAAAACAACAAAGAGTGACATTGAATTCTTTGCTTGATATATATATATATATATATATATATATATATATATATATATATATATAGTCAATTTTGAAGAATAGGACATTATGTTACTCTTTCTATGCGATGAATGCTTTTAAAAATCATCACAGCCAATGAACCAGATTCTTCTCTTCACCTAATCTCTATGCCACCCTCCAAGCAGAACCATTGTTCATTGAAACAGTTGGTGAATGACTTCATGGATTGACCATCTTAATACACACACCATTTCTTAAATGAATTTAACCTCTTCTCTGTAGGCTGTGAATGAAGACAATAACTCAAGTCAAATAGCTTTGAGCATAGCAGGAAATCTGTATCTAAAAATTGTGCTTACGAGTCATTCCTTGGTGCAGCAGAACTGTCAACTCTTTAGCTACAATGAAGGTAAAATCCTTTGGTGATGAAAGGTCATTGAAGTACAACCTTATTACAATGAACTCCAATATTTAAAAATTGTTCTTATTTTGTGCTTGTACCACAGTAAGAGCCAAGATTTAAAGCTCTACTAAAAACAAAACAAAACAAACAAAGAAAAAGACTTTATCTATTTATGTTCATTTAAACAATCTAGTAGATATTATATTATTTTAAAATATACAGTTAATATGTTTGGAGTTATTTAAAATTTATATTGAGAAAAATGCATGTATTTTCAGTATTGCTGTAGACAAGCATGTACATCAGACTGTTCAATTGACTGTTGTTTTATATTAAATAATTTTTAAAATAGTTATTTTTATTGTTACAATATTTTATGAATTTTAAAGAATATGAAAAATAAAAAAGAAAGGTATTACAGGTATTGAACTGGGTGGTCTCTGGGAGGAGTGGGGTACAAAAGGGAAACAAGAATGTGATGTAATTGTATTTACTTAAGATATGTTTTTAAATGTTAACAAATTCAGATAAATTGAAATCATGTATCTTTTCTTATCATGATGCATTAAAACTTAAATCAATTTTAAAATAGATGGCTTGGTATGGACATAGGGGAGATGATACTACCAGGAAATCAGTTTGGTTCCAGAGCACTGAACATTATCATTCAATGGTTTATTTACAATCCTGAAATAAATATTGGAATAAGCAGAAAAAAAATGTTCAACATCGTTAGTCATCAGGGAAATGCAAATCAAAATGACTCTGAGTTTCCACCTCACACCAGTCAGGATAACTAAGATCAAAAACTCAGGTGACAGGCCCCACGAGTCTCAGAGGTCTTGCAGGGCATCAGGGACAGGACAAGCTCTGGTCAGAGTCACTAAGAACATCTAACA
>NW_022196897.1:74028407-74028777 GCF_008632895.1 Mastomys coucha | reverse complement strand
TGAAGCCACAATTACTCTTATACCTAAACCACACAAAGACCCAGCGAAGAAAGAAAACTTCAGACCAAACTCTCTTATGAATATCGATGCAAAAATACTCAATAAAATTCTTGCAAACTGAATCATAGAACACATCAGAACAATCATCCACCATGATCAAGTAGGTTTCATCCCAAGGATGCAGGGATCATTCAATATACGGAAATCCATCAACTTAATTCACCACATAAATAAACTCAAGGACAAAAATCATATGATCATCTCACTAGATGCTGAGAAAGCATTTGACAAAATCCAACAAACCTTCATGATAAAAGTCTTGGAAAGATCAGGAAATCAAGGTTCATATTTGAACATAGTAAAAGCAATA
>NW_022196897.1:74005492-74026730 GCF_008632895.1 Mastomys coucha | reverse complement strand
GGGCATATACCCAAAAGATACTGCAACATGTAAGAAGGACACATGCTCCACCATGTTTATAGCAGCCTCATTTGTAATAGCCAGAACATGGAAACAACCCAGATGTCCCTCAACAGAGGAGTGGATACAGAAGTTGTGGTACATTTCCACAATGGAGTACTACTCAGTTATTAAAACCAATAAATTTATGAAATTCTTAGGTAAATGGATGGAGCTGGAAAATATCATCCTGAGTGTGGTAACTCAATCACAAAAGAACAAACATGGTATGCACTCTCTGATAAGTGGTTATTAGTCCAGAAGTTTGGAATACAGGAAGAACAAAGCATAATTAACTCAAGAAGAAGGAAAACCAAAGATGGACATTTCATTCCTTCTTAAAAGGGGGAACCAAGTACCCGTGGAAGGAGTGGCAGAGATTAACTATGGAGCAGAGACTGAAGGAAAGACCAGCCAGCCTAAATATAGTTAGTTATCTCCTGAGAGGCTCTGACAGTACCTGACTAATACAGATGTAGAGGCTCACAGCCATCTATTGAACTGAGTACAGGGTCCCCAGTGAAGGAGTTAGAGAAAGTACCAATGGAGCTGAGGGGTTAGCAGCCCCTTAGGACGAACAACAATATGAAATAACTAATACCTTCAGAGCTCCCAGAGTCTCAACCACCAACCAAGGTCTGCACATGGTGGGACTGATTGTTCTGGCAGCATCTGTATAGTGGAGGATTGCAAATTTGATCATCAATGGGAAGTTAGGATCTCAGCCCTGTGAAGGTTCTGTGCCCCAGTGTAAGGGAATGCCAGGGCCAATAAGCAGGAGAGGGTGGGGTGACAGGCATGGGTAGTGGGGAAGCAACTGGGGTTTGTTTTTGTTTGTTTCTTTGTTTTATAGAGGGGAAACTGGGAAGGGAGAAATTTACATGTAAATAAAGAAAATATCTAATAAAAAAAAGCAAAAAATAAAAATAAAAACTCAGGTGACAGCAGATGCTGGCAATGATGTGGAAAAAGAGGAACACTTCTCCATTGCTGATTGGATGGCAAGCTGGTACAACCACTCTGGAAATTAGCCTGTAGGTTCCTCAGAAAATTGGAAGAGTTCTACCTGAGGACCCAGTTATATCACTTCTGGGTAGATACTCAAATGATGCACCAACATATAACAAGCACACATGCCCCACTATGCTCATAACAGTCTTATTTATAATGCAAAAGCTTTTTAAATTTTTATTAGATATTTTCTTTATTTATATTTCAAATGTTATTCCCTTTGCTTGTTTCCTTTCTGAAAATCCCCTATGCCATACCCTGTCCCCCTTCTTTTAATTCCATAAACTTAAAAGTCAAATCTGACGTTCACTACCTTATCCCCAAGAAACTGTTTTTAGGACTTTTGGACACTTGATGGTTCCAGAGACAATCTGACAATCATATGTCTGAACACTGCAGATTCTTTTAAGCATTATTTTCATTAAAGATTGAAGAATTTCATAAGATGTATTTTGAACATATTTTGAACATATTCTGCTAGCTCCTCACATATATAGCCTTTCTATCCTCTATTCCTTACCCACACAACTTCTAGATTTCTTCCACCCCTCCTCAACCATGAAATCCAGTTTTTGTTTCACAATAGACTTGGGGGTTGGGCCTTCTCTGGGCTGTAGTTGATCTACTAGGGGCTCACACCACTAAGAAAAACAAAATGAAACAAAACAAAAACAAACGAAAGAACCAGATACAGTTAATTGTATTTCCTACTAGTCTTCCCCTACATTGGGAGTTTGGTCTTGATTTTGAGTTCCTGAAAACTTGTGCATGCTGTTGCATTCACTGGGACACATTCATATTTGCTACTGCCCTGTTGTGCATAGAAAAAAAAAACTTTTTGTGGTGTCATTATCCATCACCTCTAGCTCTTAAAATCTCTTTTCCTTCTCCTGGCAATGATGTCTTAGTCCTGAGGGAGAGGAGTGTGATGTGTGTGTCCCATTAGGATTGAGAACTATACAATCCCATATTGTATGCATGTTGACCAGTTAATGGTTTATGTCTTAATTGCTACTTTCTGTAGGGCAAGCTTCTCTGGTAAGGTTTGAAAGACATTTTAGATATGTATACATTGATTATGTATTATTTATAATTTTAACATTATTTCCACATAGAAAATAATGTAAGGAGATCTCCACTAAGACTTATGAGCTATGGACATGTTATTGGTCTCTTTAATACTGCCATTGAGAGGTTCTAGCCCTTTAAACAGAACTGAAATACAATCAGAAAGCAAATGGTTACTCCCATAGCATTAGTGTCATATCTGCATGAGTGAGCATATTTTCAAAGGCCAGTCATTTTTGCAGCTTCTATGGTTCTTAGCTGGGCAAGATTCATGATTTCTTTCCTCCTCCAGTATTGTGCACACTCTCTCTCATTATTAATGTTAGCCACGTGGATGATACTTCATAGGGAGCACCAGCCTGATTTTGACATGATCTGGGATTTAAAAATATGTGCTATTATTAGAGTTGTAAAGTCAGATTGTGCAGAGTGGCTAACCATATTGTCAATAGTTTGTAATGATTGAGAGTATGGAATGCAAGGAGCTACTAACTCCCAAAGTGATAACTGATTATATTATTATATTATATTATACAAGTGATAACTGGGGTTTTTGTACACTAGAATATAGTGTCTAGCTATGGAATTACATCGTCTCTCCATTGTCTGGTAACTAAATTGAAACACACTTATATGTGTGTATGTGTTGGGGTTGCTGTAGGGCTCTGTGTATTCAGAGGCAGAGTATGTGACTTTAGATCTTGTTAAAGTCTGGACAGGGGCATTATATTGATAAATGTCCTATAAAGAAGGCTCCCAAATAATCTCTGACTTGAAAACAAAAGGCTGGAACCTGTGACTGGGCAGGAGAGATAGGAAGGTATAATTTTTAATTGAATGAGGGAATCTCAGGTAGTGACATGAGGAGAAAGATACGGGAGAGGAAACAAATGATGCAGGATGAAACATGAGAATGGTACATGAGCTTATGAAGAAGAGAAGCTTGCCTTGAGGACACACATGGAACAGAGCAATACTCAGTTGTCAAGTAACAGGGCATTTTTTTCTGGTTATTAAAAGACTAGTCATATAGGACTAGTTCAGAACCTGCTCAGTTATAATGCCAGTCGCTTGTTAATAAAATCTGTTGTCTCTGTGCCATTCACTCAGGAGCTAAATGGGACAGAATGGAGCAGAAAATGCCTATAAAATTACTACTATTCTTTGTTTGGTCATATGTGACAGAGGATGGCCTTGTTGTACATCAATGAGAGGGGAGGCTCGTGGGTCTGAGAGTGTTTGATGCCCCAATGTAAAGGAATGCCTGAATGGGAAGATGGGAGTCATTTAGAGGGTGGGGGAGCACCCTCATAGAGGCAGGGGGATGGGATAGAGGGTTTCTGAAGGGGAGACATGAATAGTGGAAAACATTTCAAATGTAAAAATATCCAATAAATATCCAATTAAAAAGAAAGGCTAAGGCAAGAAATCCTGAGTTTCAGGCCAGCTTGAGCTAGACAGCAAAACCCTGTAAGAAGGAAGAAGAAATAAGAGGATGGGAAAGGAAAAGGAAAAAGAAAGAGGAAAAAATTACTTCTATATGTAAGTAATATGTAAGTATGCTTAAATTACAAGAAGCTTCTATAGTGATGGATTTCAATAAGGCTTTTTCAAAGGATTTTTTGTTAGTTCTTCCCATCTTCTCTCTTTTTTTGCATGGGTTCCCATCCTTCATACCAATTAAACCCTTCTAAACTATGATTTCTATTTAGCCCTTTATAATACCTTCCTAAATCTCCTTGCAAGAAAGACATGGCAACATACTAATTCTCTGAGTCCATATTGAACTATAAGTAGAACACATATACCTGAAGATTCAGTGAAAATATGCGGCAGAATTTTTCTGTTTTGGTTACCTCACTCAAGATGATTGGTTCTAACTCTACCCAATTCCTTGTAAAATTATTTTTTAAAATAACTAAATAATATTGCATTGTATAAGTTCACCATATTTTCATTATTTATTGATAATTTAATGAATATATATGGTGTCTTAATTTACTGCCTATTATGAATAGAGCAACAAGAAACATTGACCGAGAACTGTCTTCATAGTAGAATGCACAAGTTTATATGCCAAAGACTAATATAGGTCGATGTGGAGATATATCTGCTTTCATGTATTTAAGATGCCTCCACATTGACTTCCATGGTGGTCTACCAATTTTCACCCCCACATGCTGTACATAAAGGCTCTTGTAGTTTCACATTCATGTTAACATTGGTAGTCATTTGATTCTTAAATCTTAGTTACTCTGACCCTGAAACAGATGAAATCTCAAAGAGGTTTTAATTTGTATTTTCCTAGTGACTAAATATGTTGAACATTTTTAACTAATCCTCATTCATTTATATTATAGTTTTTGAAAACTCTTTGCTTAGGTTTGTGCTTCATTTTATAACTGTGCTATTAGTTTTCTTGAAGTGGAAACTTTTGCTTTCTTTAGAAAGACAGTTATGTTGAATGATGATTTGCTGAGGGACACAGGTAAATGAAAGAATGTTTTGCTGAAGTAGACACAGGTGAAAGGATATTTTGCTGTAGTAGATGTGTGAAAGTATGTGTGATGTTTAGAAAGAATGCAAATATGAAACAACAAACACTGGGAGCCCAAGCCTCGGTTTGTCTTGCTTCTACTCTTTAGTTTCCACTGACAACATGCATTTATTGGTTCATATTTTATTGCATTGTTGAGCTTCACTTCTGGTGCCTTCATAGAAAGAAACGCGGCAAAGAACTTCTTGTGAGGTTCCTGGGGCTTCTGGCTGCTTCCCCAAGACTTGGGCGATTTTGTGAGCCTCATATTGTAATCTGGATTGAACTGCTCTTGCTGGGTCATGGATGGTGTCTGCCAAGTAAACTAATCTTCAGCTGCTGATTCATGTTTAGTGTTTGCTAGTAGACTGGATAACAAAGATTGGAAATGCCCCAAAGAACTATTTCTAAACAGGCCCACTTCCCTGTATCCTAATAAACTTGCTTTTCCACTCCCTCTGGTGGGTGGTGAGCTAGAGGGAAGTTTGAATGTGTATTAAAGTAGGTTGAACAATATATCTGTATGTTTTCTTAATGTTTAGTTTCTTGTATATATTGACAATACTAGTCAACATATGTATAGATGATAAAGGATATTTCTCCATCCCTCAGGCAACTTCTATATATGACTTATGGCTCTTTTGAAATACAGAGGCATTCCAGTTTCATTGTCCTAGGTTTCAGTTGTTTGTCTTAGTGCCTGTGCTACCAGGATTCTGATCAGAGTCCTTTCCTGTGTCAGTAAATTCCGGGCTATTTACTACTTTCTCCTCTATCAGGTTAAAAGTATAAAATCTTACATCAAGGTCCTTGATGCATTTGACGTTGAGTTTTTGTGAAGGGTGGGAGGCAAGATTCTAGCTTCAATTCTTTTCATGCAGATATCCTGTTTGACCCATACAATTTTGTTGAAGGTGCTGCCTTTTATCCAGTATTTTTGGATTCTTTGTAAAAAGTCAGCTTGCCATAGGTCTGTCAACTTACATCCTGGTTCTCAATTGTCTTCCATTGATTAATGTATCTGTTTTATGCTAGTATTATGCTGTTTTTATTACAATAGCTCTGAAATGTAACTTGAATTATGGGATGGTAATATTGTTAGCTTTTATTGTTCAGGAATGTTTTTTTCTATCCTGGATCTTTTTTTATGTTATTGTTGTTGTTGTTGTTGTTGCTATTATTTGTTTCAAAATGATAATTATGATTGTATTTTTAATTTACATAAAACTTTACATCCTACTTACTGCCACCCTCCTGGTAACCCTCTCCCACAATTCCTCCCTTTCCCCTTTGCTTTATGCTCTGAGTGGATTGGAGTCCCACTAGGCATCTCCCCACACTGGTACATCAAACCTAAATGAGGCTAAGTACATCTTCTCCCACTAAGGCTAGACTAGTTATCCAAGCTAGAAGAATATATCCCAGATACAGGCAACACCTTTTGGGATACCCCAGCTACAATTGCTTAGGATGTACATGAGGACTAAGCTGTATATCTGATAAATATGTGCAGGGATGCCTACACCCCGCCATCGTTTGTTCTTGGGTTAGTGGTTCAGTCTCCAAGATCCACAAGGGTCCAGGTTAGTTCACTGGATTGGTCTTCCTGTGGAGTTTCCATAGTCTTAGGTACTAAAATCCTTCCTCCTATTCTTCCATGAGAGTCCACAGACTCCATCTACTCTTTGGCTATGGATGCCTGCATCTGTCTGAGTTAGCTCATAGGTGGAGCTTCTCAGAGGACAGCCATGTTAATTCCTGTCTGCAAGAGAAATAGAGTATCATTAATCATGTCAGGGATTTGGTGCTTGCCCGTGGGATGGGTGTCAAGTTATTGGTTATTGGTTGGCTATTCCCTCAGTCTCTGTTACATTCTCAATCCCTGAATTTCTTGTAAAAGGATAAGCTTTTAGGTTGAAAGTTTTGTGGGTGGGTTCATGTTCTTATTCCTCTACTGGGGTTCCTGACTAGCTATAGGAGGTATATTTCAAATTCTCCATATCACCAATTTTGTAACAGTTAAGAACACCTCCATTGATTTTTGAGAGCTTTCTCTATTCCAGGTCTCTTCTTGGACATGACCCCTATCTCCTCACTCCCATCAGTTGCAAATCTCCATTCATTCTCATGACCATTCTCCCTGCCCATACCCAACCCAAAGCTGCCCACTCCCATCCTTATCAGTCCCTTCAATCATCCATTTCCTTCCCTCCACCTACGTTCCATGACCATTTCATTCCCTGCTTCCACGTGAGACTCAAGCATCCTCCCTTGTGCCCTCATTCTTGTCCAGCCTCCTTGGATCTGTGGAGTGTAGCATGGGCATCCTGTGTTTTGTGGATAATATTCACTTATAAGTGAAAACATACATGCATTTCCCTTTGGGACCAGATTACCTCACAAAGGATGATATGCTTACAATCAATCCATTAGCTTGTAGTGCATTATTTCTTTGTTTTTCATAGGTGAATAGTGCTCCATTGTGGTGTTGTACCACATTTTCTTTATCCATTCTTCAGGTGAGGAACATCTAGGTTATTTCCAGCTTCTGGTTCTTAAAACTAAAGCTACTATGAACATAGTTGAACAAGTGTCATTGTGGGATGGTAGAGAATCTTTTGGTTTATGCTCAGGAGTGGTATATCAGGGTCTTGAGGTAGAACTATTCCCAGTTTTCTGAAAAATCAACCCAATGATTTCCAGAGTGGTTCTACAAGTTTGTACTCCCATCAGCAATGGAAGAGTGTTTCACATGAGATTTTGATCTTGGCCATTCTGATAGGTATAAGATGGAATCTCAGAGTTGTTTTGATTTTCATTTCCTGAAGAATAAGGACTTTGTCCATTTCTTTAAATGGTTCTCTGGCATGTGAAATACTGTTGAGAATTCTGTTTAGCTCTGTGCCCAATTTTTTAATTGGGTTATTTAGATTGTTGTTGTTTAACTTCTTGATTTCTTTTTTAATTTTGGATGTTAACCTTCTATAAGATGTAGGTTTGGTGAAGATCTTTTCCCAATCTGTAGACTGCTGTTCTGTCTTACTGACAGTGTCTTTTGCCTTACAGAATCTTAGCATTTTCATGAGATCCCATTCAGCATATTTTTTTTTAATCTTAGAGCCTGAGCCATTTATATAATATTCAGGAAATTGTCTCCTGTACCAAGGGATTCAAGGGCATTTCTCTTCTATGAGATTTAGTGTATCTGCTTTTCTGTTGAGGTCCATGATCCTCCTGGACTTGAGTTTTGCACAGGGTGATTAATACAGATCTATTTGTATTTTACATGTAGACATCCAGTAAGGCTAGCATCATTTCTTTTTTTCCATTTTAAGGTTTTGACTGCTTTCTCAAAATCAAGTCTCCATAAGTATATCCATTTTCTTCTAGGTCTTTAATTCGATTCCATTGATCAATGTGGCTATTTCTGAAACAGTCCCATGTAGTTTCATCACCATTTCTCTGTGGTACAGCTTGAGGTCAGATATGGTGATTCCCCCAGAAGTTCTTTTAATGTTCAAGATGTTTTGCATTTTGATTTCCATATGAGGTTGAGCATTTCTCTTTCAAGTTTTATTTTAAAAAATCCACTACGTTGCAATTTTGATAGAAATTGAATTGAGTCTGTGGATTGCTTTTGATAAGATGGCCATTTTCACCATCTTAATCCTGCCTACCTATGAGCATGTGAGGTTTTTCTTCTTCTTCTTCTTCTTCTTCTTCTTCTTCTTCTTCTTCTTCTTCTTCTTCTTCTTCTTCTTCTTCTTCTTCTTCTTCTTCTTCTTTTTCTTCTTCTTCTTCTTTTGTTTAGCAGTGTGTGCTTCTGTAGGTATTTTATTTTTTTTATAAGATATGTTCTTTATTTACATGCCATATGATTTCTCCTTTTCCAGTTTCCCCTCAAAAAAAAAAAAAAAGAAAACAACAAGAAGAACAAACTCCTGTTGCCTCCCCACTGCTTGCCAGTCTACCCTCCCATACTTATTGGCCCTGGCATTCCCCTACACTGGGGCACAGAACCTTCACAGGGCCAAGAGCATCTCCTCCCCATTGATAATCAACTTTGCAATTCTCTACTATACACATGCTGCCAGAACAATCAGTCCCACCATGTATA
Organism: Mastomys coucha; assembly: GCF_008632895.1. Taxonomy (NCBI): domain Eukaryota; kingdom Metazoa; phylum Chordata; class Mammalia; order Rodentia; family Muridae; genus Mastomys; species Mastomys coucha. The sequence goes on along the minus strand of NW_022196897.1, from coordinate 74,017,959 downwards.
CTACTTGGTTGGTTGTTGAGTCCCTGGGAGCTCTGAGGGTACTAGTTAGTTCGTATTGTTTTTCCTCCTAAGGGGATGCAAACCCTTCAGCTCCTTTTGTCCTTTCTCTAACTCCTTCATTGGGGACCCTGTACTCAGTTCAATGGATGACTGTGAGCCTCTACTTCTGTAGATTTTTCAATTTTGTAGAGTACAGTCTTCTGAAGTAAGACTGATCAATTTTTTAAATTTCCTCCATGTATCTTGTTATGTCCACCCTTTGATTTATGATTTTGATTGTTTGGATACTGTCTTTTTGTTTAGTTTGGCTAAGAGTCTGTCTATATGGTTGATTTTCTATAAATAAATAAAATAAATAAATAAGACCTCACAATTTTGTGGATTCTTTGTATTTTTATTGTTTTCTACCTGACTGATTTCAGCCCTGATCTGGTTTATTTCCCACCTTCTATTCCTCTTTGTTGTGCTTGCTTCTTTTTTCTAGAACTTTCAGGTAACTGTTTAAATTGCTGGTATGAGAACATTCTAATTTCTTCATGGGGGCACATAGGGCTATGAGCTTTCCTATTAGCACTGTTTTCATTGTGTTCAATAAATTTGGGTATTGTGATGGTTTGTATATGCTTGGTCCAGAGAATGGCACTATTAGAAGGTGTTGCCCTGTTTTAGTAGGTGTGGCCTTGTTGGAGTAGGTATACCACTGTGGGCATGGGATTTAAGACACTCATCATAGCTTCCTGGAAACCATTATTATGCTAGCAGCCAACAGATGACACTGTAGAATTCTCAGCTCCTCCTGTGCAATGCCTGCCTGGACACTGCCATGTTCCCACCTTGATGATAATGGCCTGAGCCTCTTAAGCCAACTTCCATTGAATGATGTCCTTATAAGTGTTGCCTTGGTCATGGTGTCTGCTCGTAGCAGTAAAACCCTAACTAAGACAGAAGTTGGCTCTAGGGACTGGGGAATTGCTGTGATGGGCCTGATAATGTTTTTGTTTGAACGACTGTGTGGATTTAGGGAAGTTGGTTTGGGGCTTAATAAGCCATCCTCATGTAGGAATATAGAAGATTTTGTTGCTATGTGTGATTTGAGCTGTGTGGACCTGGCCCAGGAAGTTTCAGGGGATAACTTTGGTATGTGGCCTACAGACTGTTTCTGTAGTATTTTGGTGAAAAATTTGGCTGCTTTTTGCCTTTGTCCAAAGAAATTGCCTGAGGCTAAGGTCAAGAGAATCAGATTAATTTTATTGACAAAGGAAGTCTCAGAAATGTTCATTCTAGACTTTAAATATATGGTTTGATTTTTAAAGGGGAACCAGGAAGTGAAATGTATCTGAATGCTGTGTTCAAAGATATTAAATTGAATTAAAGGATTGTTGAGCTTGGGGCAAGATCTCACCTAGTTAAATTTACATCCAGGCATGGTGCTATACACCTTTAATCACAGGAGACAAAGCCAGGCAGCTTTCTGAGTTCAAGGCTAGCTTGGGACACTGCTAGTTCTAGGTGAAGAAAAAGTTAAATCCTGTCATGGTGATGCACACTTTTGATCTCAGGGGACAGAGCCATACAGATCTCTTGAATTCAAGGTCAATATACAGAGCAAGTTCCAGGACAGCCAAGCTTAGGCAGTTAGGGAGTTGGAAACAGAAAGCTGGTAATAGAATAAGGGGGATCATGTTCTAGCCCCAGCAAGCAGCAGAACACAGCAGATTTGGCCATGTGGCTCTGGTTTTAGAGCCCAGAATAAAAGGGACTACTGGGACAATTGATGCTGGTTAGCTGGAACTAAGAAATTGGTGATTAAGAAGAGACCAGCATTACTGAAGTGACATCTTTGGAGAACTGTTTTCTGAGAGCTCAAAGCAGCTGTGTTCCAGAGGTAGCTAAGGTATTTTTGTTCGAGAGAAGCCAGAGATATCTCCTTCTGTAGCTGTAATTGGTAATGTGTAAGAGTCACCCAGATGGTACTGGTTTTGAAGGCATGAAGGGATCATGAAAAGCAGCTGAGGCTTGCTCTATGAGAGCCCACAGAAGACCATTGGTGAAGCTACAGCCTTGGTTGCAGTTGACAGCCCAGGACTGAAGGGGTAATGCAAAAGATTTGAGGATTGGCATCATGAAGAAAGCCTATGAGAGACTATTGGTGAAGCATATTCGAGATGACAGTACTTTTTGATGATCCAATTGCACTGGAGTAGATCAACCTGAGTTTAGAATGCTACAGTGGGAAGAACTGGAGAAGTGATGCCAGTCCTTTGGAAGATGCTAGAAGATCATGTGTGGATTCCAGACATTGAAAGAAGAAGCTATAACATTGAAGTTGCATTGGAGACCTCAAGATTTTCGAGATGCCAGAGATATGATCTATCTATTGAGGAAAGCTGCCAACAGGAAATGGAACTAGCCTAGTAGAAAGAAGTTTGTTACAGTCAACAAAGATGAAAAAAGTAGTTGGAGAAATGAGGACTGCTTTGATATCATCAGACATGGAGATCCAGAGTTTAAAGTTTGCTAGGTTGTTTTCCAGTCCTACTTTGGGTATTATAGTTACATGATTGGATGAATCTCAGGAGAGCCTTTGAACTTTGGACTTTTAACCTTGTTGAAACTGCTATAGACTATGTTCCCCATAGTTGGACTAAATGTATTTTTCATTATGCTATGTTTAGGTATAGCCCCCATAGAGTCATATGGTTGAGCAAGCCTATGGGGACGAGGGAGTGGAAGGTGATGATTTGTATATGCTTAGCCCAGAATGTGGGCCTGTTGTAGTAGATATGGCCTTGTTGGAGTAGGTATGTCACTACGGGCATGGGATTTAAAACCCTCATTCTAGCTGCCTGGAAGCCAGTATTATGATAGCAGCCTATACAGATGAAGATGCAGAATTCTCAGCTCCTCCTTCACCATGCCTGCCTGGTCACTGCCATGCTCCCACCTTGATGATAATTGGCTGAACCTCTGAACCTGTAAGCCAGCTCCAATTAAAAGTTTTCCTTATAAGAGTTGTCTTGGTCATGGAAACTCTAAGACAGGTATGTTATGTCTGCATTTTCATTGAATTCTATAAAATCTTTAATATTACTTCTTCTCTGACCCAGATATCAATAAGTAGAGAATATATCAATCCCCATGAGTTTGTAGGCTGTTTTGTGTTTCTGTTGTTGAAGTCCAGGTATAATCAATGGTGGCCTGATAAGATACAAGACATGTTAATTCTCTAGTATCTGTTTAAACTTGCTTTGTGACTGACTATATGGTCAATTTTAGAGAAGGATCCATGAGGGGTTGAAAAATGGTATATTCTCCTCTATTTAGGTAGAATATTCTAAAAATGTATGTTAGGTCAATTTCATTAATAATGTCTGACTATTGTTATTTCTCTGCTTAGGTTTTGTCTGTATGACCTGTCAATTGGTGAGAGTAGGGTGTTGAAGTCTCTACCTATTAATGTATGAGGTTCAATGTACGATTTAAGTGTTAGCAATGTTTCTTTTACAAATATGAGTACCCTTGAATTTGGATCATAGACATTCTAAGTAAAAAATAACATTGATAGATTTATCCTTTGAGGAGTAGGAAGTGTCCTTCCCAGTCTCTTGATTAATTTTGGTTGAAAGTCTATTTTATTAGATATTAGAATGTTTACTCCAACTTGCTTCTTGTGTTCCTCTGTTTGGAAAACTTTTTCCATCCCTTTACTCTAAGGCAATGTCTATCTTTACTGCTGATGTGTGTTTCTTGTATGCAGTAGTATGATGAATCCTGTTCCTGATGCATTGTGTTAGCCTGTGCCCTGTGTCTTTTTATTGGGAAGTTGAGTCTGTTGATGTTGAGAGATATTAATGACTAGTGATTATTATTTCCTGTCATTTTGATGTTGTTGGTGTTTGTGTGTGTGTGTGTGCATTTCCCTTGTTTTTGCTGGTATGAAATTACACATTTCCTGTGTTTCCTTAAATGTTGTTATCCTTCTTGGATTGGAATTTTCCTTCTAGTATTTTCTGTAGGGCTAAATTTATGGATAGTTATTGTCTTGGATGTTTGGGTGCATTTGCAGAAGGTGATTCATGATAGCAAATTATAGTTTTCTACAGACATAATATAATGATAGTTATAATATAATTATAGTTAATTAAACTATAATGTAATTATAATATAATTATGGTTAATTAAATTTTCTTGAAAGTTTTCAAAGATCAGTTGTTGAAAGAGTAAAGAATTAAAAGTTTAGCTTTACTGAAGCTTATGCAGTTATTCTCAGGAGAAAATATGTATCTAATTATCCATATTTGAAAAATGCAGAAGAGTGAAGGCAATGCTCAAGTGTGTAAATCCCAGTTGTCAGTAATTGAAAATAAATAAATTAACAGGATATATACTCTTAACACCAGTAAAAGGTAAGAAGGACTTTCTTATTTCAGGTATGCTAATGAATTCAGCATCTAAAAAATAGGGAAAGAAATAAATAAGCTAATTTATACTGAAAAGCAATAATGGTGAGTTTATAATGATTGAATAATGTCTCATTATTCACCTAAATATATCAAATATCCAAGTGCTTATTTTTCATTGTTTTCATATAATTTTAGATATGAAATATTAAAATATGTAGCTATAATCCTAGATGCACCACATACTGTGATATTTAAATCTAGAAACTCTAACAGCTAATTACTCACATTCAAATTTAGATGATAGCTAGATAGATAGATAGCTAGGAAAATAGAAAGGCACTTCCCATGTATACTCATAACACCATAGGTGAAAGACAAATCAGCCTATATAGATTTGAAATTGTACTCATAACCACCATAGACAAAAGACAAATTAGCCATAAATCTTAGAAATAACTAGCATGTGTTGTGTTTTAGGTCAATAAAAACATTTAAAAAATCCAACAATTTAAAATGTACTTACAATAAATTCTTGCTTCTATTTCATTCTTACTGGCGATTTAAGGGATTCATATACAGAGTCAAGCAAGTTACACAGAGGGATTTCGTAGTTGGAAAACCCTCAAATAGTGACAGAAAGGAAAAAAATCAACAAATTATATTTTGGTTTTAACTAATATTTTCAAAAAGGGGTACCATAATACTGTTTAGTAACTGTCTTTCCATATAACCGTTGGTGACTCAGGTGATTATATTTGTTAAATATGTAATGATTGCACTTCTTGTACATAAAGATAGGTCATTTCACAATCCTGTTTTGTTATTCTAAGTTTGAAAGATTCTTTGTGCCATTTTAGATACAATAATCACCATTAAATTTATTCAAAAACACTTTATAATATGAATGACAGAGACACAGACAATTGAGATGTCCCATGAACTACAAAGCCATTCAAATTTCATCAACTTCCTAAAATAGAACTTTTTTATATAACAATGTCTCTTCAAAACTACCTCTACCTCACTAGTTTTAGATGTATATAATTAAACACATTTATCTTTTTTCTTAAATATGATATATCAATATAGCAAGAAAAATAAATCTAATCAATTTTCCTTTGACTTTTACAACATGATAGGAAAAGAAGAATGAATCATGGACAAAGAAAACTGTTCTTCATTACCTGATTTTCTCCTCTTGGGAATTACCAATAACCCTGACATGAAAGTGCTAATATTTACTGTGTTCCTAGCTATTTATCTTATTATTCTCATAACTAATATTGGAATGATAATTTTGATCAAGATGGATCCACAGCTCCAAACACCAATGTACTTCTTTCTCAGCCACCTCTCTTTCTCTGATCTCTGCTACTCCTCTGCAGTTGGGCCCAAGATGTTGATGGACCTTTTCAGCAAGTACACAACCATCCCATTTGTTGGTTGTGCTTTGCAATTCTTTTTTGTCTGTATCTTTATAGATGTTGAGTATGTGCTGCTGGCAGTGATGGCCTTTGATCGGTACAAAGCCATAAGCCACCCCTTGCTATATGCAGTAGACATGTCCAATAGAGTATGCTACCAATTTCTGGCTGGTGTTTACCTTGTAGGAATGGCAGATGCTTTGATACACACAACATTAACATTCCGCTTATGTTTCTGTGGCTCACATGAGATTAATCATTTCTTCTGTGATATCCCTCCTATACTGTTACTATCTTGTTCAGATACTCAAGTCAATGAGTTAATGATATTCACTATTTTTGGATTTATTGAGTTGAGCACAATTTCAGGAGTCCTTGTCTCTTATTGCTATATTATCTTATCAGTCTTGAAGATCCATTCTGCCAAGGGAAGGTTCAAAGCTTTTTCCACCTGTACCTCACACCTGACTGCTGTTGCAATTTTTCAGGGAACTCTGCTTTTTACATATTTCCAGCCAAGTGCTTCTTATTCTCTAGATCAAGACAAAATGACCTCCCTGTTTTATACTCTGGTGATTCCTATGCTGAACCCACTGATTTACAGCCTGAGAAACAAGGATGTGAAAGAGGCCTTGCAAAAACTGGGAAATAAAAGGTGGTGTAAATAGTTACATTATGTGTATATGTTCAAGTAATGATGGTAATTTGTATAAAATTATATTGAATTAATCATAGGAAAGATGTGTTAATTAATTTAAGTGATTAGTATAAATATTTCTCATAATTTTAATCATAACAAAATGTTATAGTCATTCCAATATTTCATACCTCACTATTTGCCCTGGAGTTAGATGTGATATTTTCATGCAGAAATTTTCATGACCATTTCAGTTGTGAAATAATTGCATTTATTTTTTCATTCGATTTTAATTGCATTAAGCTTTCTTCAATTTCATTTCTTGCGTTTTTGAACATATTTTCTTTGTATTGAATCTAAAAGGTACCTCTATATTGATAAAGATGAATTGTAAGTTCAATTGAAATATGTGGATATCAATTATACACTCGGAACAAGCATAATTTTTACAAAGGAATAAAATTTTATTTTATTCTGAAGTAGAAAGGATTTTAATCATAATCTAGAACAAAGTCTCTATACCCAAAAAGTGAAGAAAGAATTTCTATAATATGGCCTTCAGAATGGTATTTCTGTGATAATTGTGAAAGTTCAAATATATGTGTCTAAGAATCCACATGTGTTTCTTTTGCTTATTATTGGGTTTGTTTGTCATTATAATTGTTTGGTTCTTTTCTCTTTTTCTGATTTGTTTGTTTGTTATTTATCTTATTTTATTTTTGATTTTTAGATGCCTGTTTGTTTTTAATGAAAGACAGAAAGGCTGTGGATCCAAATAGAAAGAGTTGGGGAAATACTGGGGAGAGTGTGTTTTGTAAGTGAAATAAGAATATTTTGTATGAAAACAATCTACAGCCCATGAAAGAAAAACAATGTTTAAAAAAGTAAAGATAGGAAATCAGGACTCTTGAATCTAAAGAAATGTTTGTTGGTGTGAAAGAACATGATCTTGTCACAGCACATTCAGTTATATGGCTGTTAAGATACACTACTCCAATCCAGTTGGAAAATGAATAAATCTGCCTCGAAAAAATTCTGAAGAACAGTGAAAATAGTTAGGCACATGTATGTACAGGGCCACCAGTCATCTACACTAGGTTTAATCCATCATTGTTTCTCTCCTTCTTTACCATTATTGGTCTTTCCTAATGACAAAAATCTTTTCTTTCTCCCAATTTTATTCTACAATACTTCTATGAAAAAATAATGCCCTTGAAGCATTATGCAAATAATACTTAAAAAACTTCTCCTCAAATGAGAGAAGTAATTTTTGCTAAAGGAGTGAACATTGTAGCTCTACAATATCAGTATTTTGTATTGTGTTTTGTAGATAAAAGAGGAAAAAAGCAATAAAGCAAAATTAGAGAAAATATGATATTTTAAGTAAATATTAGACACTTATAATGAGACTTTAAGTGTATTACACAAATACATACACATACAGAGGTACCCACCTATGTGTTGTCCCCATATATTTCAATAGATATAGTACAAGATGTGAATATAGTAAAATGACTTGATATAATTGTTCTCTTCCAGAAAATGGAAACATATAGACACATGTATTTTGTGGAACAATCATTTTATTGTCTACTTTTTCTACTACATTTCCTGTTATTTAAACAATTGGATGAGTTATCTGAAAGCATAAGAATAGCATTTGACTGAACATGGTGAATAACGAGAAATCTTTAATATTATTTTTCATTATATATATGAAAGAAATGATGTTATCCACATTGGGAAGTGTACCTTTGTAAGACTATTTCAGAATTTAGTGAAATCAAATTTTTTTAAATTAGGTTGTGGTTAAATGTGATATATATATATATATATATATATATATGTATGTATGTATCTACAATGAATTTTAATTTAGAGTAAATTATTTAGGGTTTTCAATTAGTATCAATTTTTTAATAATTTATACTCTTTTAAATTGGTGTCTTATTAGGAATGCTGTGGTTTGTTTTCTCTTCTATATATTGAGTTTCCAAACTCAAAGCAACAGTGTAAAGTTGTAAATAATTTTGGAACAGATAAATTTATCACCCAAAGTATTATGGAATGAAATTGGTGTCCTTATGAGAAAAACCTGCATTTTTTTCCTAGCCCATTACTATGAAAATCTACTAAAATGAGTCTCTTAATGAAATAGAAATGAAGTTTTCAACAAACATTAAATTATCTGGTGCCATCATGTGACACAACAACCACAGACCTCAATGGTGCTTCACCATTAAGCACTTTTTAAGTTCTAGTATTTTATTGATGACTTTCATTTGAAAACTGGAATCATATTTCTGCATGATTATAAAACGAACCTCTTTTTTATTTCCATACCTAGATGTTGATTTTACTCTCAGAATTCATCAGAGGCATACACACATGTGTGCATGACACACATACACAGAGAAAGAGAGAGAGAGAGAGAGAGAGAGAGAGAGAGAGAGAGAGAGAGAGAGAGAGAGAGATTCAATAGATAATGCAAATGTACAACTCATAAAAGTGATAAGGATGAGTGTATGTGGAGTGCTCAGCCATACTTATGACTTCCATAATACACCTGTTCTTTGTAATCTCAGTCTTGGAAGAAGAGCAGAACAGATTTGACACAAAGGTTTAGGAAACACTGGGCCACAAACGTTTCTGGCCATGAGAAAACCACTGATTTTATTAAATAAGAACAGTTGTAGTTGCCTTTACCAAGCAAGGCATTCAACAGTCTAGAAGAGAGCAAAGAGATGCTTGTGCACTCCCAGCACTGTCTGAGGAGACTTTGCATGTTTACACCTGATGAAGGAAAGGACTCAGTTTTCATTAACTCCGTGGCTCTGGTCACTCAACCATGATCCAGAGGATGGCCATATACCTATGAATATGCAGGCAACACAAATGAGGTTTTGTGTACTCATGACGCTTGAAAAGGAGGAGGACATAAATTCTGAAAGAAATGAGAGTTAATAATTAAGAAACAAATGGGTATGAATCCAATAAAAATGCATTGTATAATCATAAATTCTAAAAATTACAAATAAAGTGTCAAAAAAGGAAATATCATCAAGTAACAGCATTTTAAAGGGGGACTATTTTTGTGAATATTTAACAGGGATGATAAATTGAAGGAAGAAATAATGGTTAGTGAATTTCCAACATAGCATTTAATAAGTACTAAAGATGGGGAAAGAAAAGAAAGCTAATAGAGTAAGTGATAGTATAAATACTTGATGACTGCAGCACACAGAGTCTTTACAAGGTGTGTCAAAATGTCCTTTAGGATGTAGACTGATTTATTTATTCAGCTATCACAGAGTATTTGTATTTAGAGGTGGCAATGCTAGTGACAAAACTGACAAAGTTCACACAAAGTTTGTGAACTTTGCAATTACTTTGTGGCAAGATTTCTAGCATTATTGTGTAAAAACTATAAGATGCTACAGCCAGAACTTAAAGAGATCTGCTGGGGAGAATGTGGAGCCTCAGAATTATGACAAACATGTAAACAAAATATACTTACATGGCTGGGGCCAAGAGTTGGGATAAAAATCCTAAAATTTTGGCAAAGAATCTCCTGTTAGGAGAACTTGACTCCACATCCACAAAATGAGGATTCAAGGGTTGAACCTCAGTTACTGCCAAAAGTTGTTGATTACGGATGGCATGAGACATGTTGGGTTCCTTTAAGAAATGACCTGAGAAATCCTTTCTACCTCCCTCTTCACCCAGGAGTTATTGCAGATCCATAGCCCTCTCTGTCCCTTCCCTGCAAGCGGAGAGCTTGCCTTTGGGGAGGGCTCGAACCCAGGGTCTCAAGTGAGATCTCCATTTTCTCTCCAGTGATCTTTTAAGGCTGGACCAGCCAGGAGACACAGGCCTCAGAAGTGGCAAGGCAGCACCACAGGATCCTTTCTACCACCCTCTTCACCTAGGAGGAACTACAGATCCACATACCTCTCTGCCCATTCCCTCGAAGTAGAAAGCCTGTCTCCAGGGTTTGTTCTAACCCCAGGACTCAGGAGGGATGACTGATCCATAGCCCACTGCACACAGGTCTTACCAAAGAGAGCTGATCTCCCAGAAGTTCTGACACAGGCTTCAGACCCACAGGAGGAACAAGCTCTAGCCAGAGAGAGCAAGAACATCTACCACCAGAGATCAATAGATGGCAAAGGGCAAATGCTAGAATCCTACCAACAGAAACCAAGATTACTTGGATTCATCAGAACCTAGTACTCCCACCACAGGAAGTCCTGGATATCCCAAAACACCAGAAAAGCAATATTTGGATCTAAAATCATATCTCATAATGGTGATAGAGGAATTTAAGAACAGCATGAAAAACTCCCTTAAAGAAATACAAGAGAACACAGGTAATCAAGTTCACGCCCTTAAAGAGGAAACACAAAATTCCTTAAAGAATTACAGGAAAGCACAACCAAACAGGGGAAGGAACTGAACAAAACCACCCAGGACCTAAAAGTGGAAGTAGAAACAGTTATGAAATCACAAAGAGAGACAACTCTGGAGATAGAAATCCTAGGAAAGAAGTGAGGAACCATTGATGCAAGCATAACCAAAAGAATATATGAGATAGAAAAGAGAATCTCAGGTGCAGAAGGTACCATAGAAAACATTGACACAACAGTCAAAGAAAATATAGAATGCAAAAATTTCCTAACCAAGGAATTCAGACACAATGGGAAGACCAAACCTAAGGATAATAGGTATAGAAGAGAGTGAAAATCTCCAACTTAAAGGGTCAGTAAATATCTTCAGCAAAATTGTAGAAGAAAACTTCCCTAACCTAGAGAAAGAGATGCCCATGAACATACAAGAAGCCTATAGAACTCCAAATAGACTGGACCAGAAAAGAAATTCCTCCCACCACAAAATAGTCAAAACAGCAAATGCACAAAACAAAGAAAGAATATTAAAAGCAGTGAGGCAAAATGGTTAAGTAACATATAAAGGCAAGTCTATCAGAATTATACCAGACTTCTCACCAGACTATGAAAGCAAGAAGATCCTGGGCAGATGTCATACAGACCCTAAGAGAAAACAAACGCCAGCCCAGACTACATTACCCAGAAAAACTCTCAATTACCATAGATGGAGAAACCAAAGTATTCCATGACAAAACCAAATTTACACAATATATTTCCACAAATCCAGCCCTTCAAAGAATAATAAATGGAAAACTTCAACAAAAGGAGGGGAACTACATGATAGAAAAAGCAAAAAAATAATTTTCCAACAAAATTAAAAGAAGATAGCCACATGAACAGAATTCCAACTCTAACAAAAAAAATAACAGGAAGCAACAATTATCATTCCTTAATATATACTAACATCACTGGACTCAATTCCCCAATAAAAAGACATAAGCTATCAGAATGGGTATGTAAACAAGACCCAACATTTTGTTGCATACAGGAAACCCACCTCAGTGACAAAGACAGACACTACCTCAGAATAAAAGGATGGAAAACAATTTTCCAAGAAAATGGTCCAAAAAAAGAAGCTGGACTAGCCATTCTAATATAGAATAAAATCAACTTTCACCCTAAAGTGATCATAAAAGATAAGGAGAGACACCACATTCATCAAAGGTATTATCTACCAAGATGAACTTTCAATTCTGAAACTCTATGCTCCAAATGCAAGGGCATCTACATTCATAAAAGAAACTTTACTAAAGCTCAAAGCACACATTGTACTGCACACAATAATAGTGGGAGATTTCAACACCCCACTCTCTGCAATGGACAGATCATGGAAACAGAAACTTTAAAAAAAAGTGAGACTAACAGAAGTTATGAAGCAGATGGATTTAACAGTTACATATATAGAACTTTTTTTTTAAAGGCGTGCACCAACATGCTTTATTTTTATTATTATTATTATTATTATTATTAATTATTATTATTATTATTATATGTAAGTACACTGTAGCTGTCTTCAGATGCACCAGAAGAGGGCATCAGATCCCATTACAGATGGTTG
>NW_022196897.1:73945586-74005442 GCF_008632895.1 Mastomys coucha | reverse complement strand
GTTTTTTGAGACAGGGTTTCTCTCTGTAGCCCCGGCTGTCCCGGTACTCACTCTGTAGACCAGGCTGTAACTCAGGACCTCTGGAAGAGCAGTCAGTGCTCTTAACCACTGAGCCATCTCTCCAGCCTAGAACATTTTATCCTAAAAAAAAAAGATATAACTTCTTCTTAGCACCTCATGGTACCTTCAAAACTGACCATATAATTGGTCACAGATCAGGCATCAACAGACACAAGATGATTAAAATAATTCCTTGCATCCTATCAGATCACCATGGACTAAGTCTGCTCCTCAATAAAAACTTAACCTACAGAATGTCCCCACACACGTGGAAGCTCAACAACACTCTACTCAATGATAACTTGGTGAAGGAAGAAATAAAGAAAGAAATTAAAGACTTTCTAGAGTTTAATGACAATGAAACCACAACAAACCCAAACTTATGAGACACAATGAAAGTAATCTTAAGAGGAAAACCAATAGCTTTAAGTGCCTACAAAATGAAACTGGAGAGAGCATATACCAACAATTTGACAGCACATCTGAAAGCTCTAGGACAAAAAGAAGCAAATTCACACAAGAGGTGTCAAATGCAGGAAATAATCAAAATCAGGGCTGAAATCAACCAAATAGAAACAAAAAGAACTATACAAAGAATCAACCAAACCAGAAGCTGTTTCTTTGAGAAAATCAACAAAATAGATAAACCCTTAGCCAGACTAACTAGAGGGCACAGAGACATTATCCTAATTTACAAGATAAGAAATGAAAAGGGAGACATAACAACAGACACTGAGGAAATCCAGGAAATCATGAGATCCTACTACAAAAGGCTATACTTAAGAAAACTGGAAAACCTGGATGAAATAGACAATTTTCTAGACAGATACTAGGTACCAAAGATAAATCAAGATCAGATCAACGATCTAAACAGTCCCATATCTGCTAATGAAATAGAAACAGTCATTAATAGTCTCCCAATCAAAAAAAAGCACAGGACAAGTTGGGTTTAGTGCAAAGTTTTATCAGACCTTCAAAGAAGACCTAATATCAATACTCCTCAAACTATTCCACAATATAGAAACGGATGGTACTCAACCCAATTCGTTTTATGAAGTCACAATTACTCTTTTATCTAAACCACACAAAGACCTAACAAAGAAAGAAAACTTCACACCAAGTCCTCTTATAAATATCAATGCAAAAATACTCAATGAAATTCTTTCAAATACAATCTAAGAACACATAAAAAGGATCATCCATCATGATCAAGTAGCCTTCATCTCATGGATGCAGGGATAGTTCAATATTCGGAAATCCATCAACATAATTCACTATATAACAAACTCAAAGAAAAAAAAACATGATCATCTCATTAGATACTGAGAAAGCATTTGAAAAAATCCACTATCCCTTCATGATAAAAGTCTTGGAAAGATCAGGAATTCAAGACCCATATTTAAAAATAGTAAAAGCAATATACAGCAAACCAGTAGTCAACATTAAAATTAAATGGAGAGAAACTTGAAGGAATCCCTTTAAAATCAGTGACTAGACAAGACTGCCCACTCTTTCCCTACCTATTCAATATTGTACTTGAATTCCTAGCCAGAGCAATTGGACAACAAAAGGAGATCGAAGGGATATGAATTGGAAAGGAAGAAGTAAAATTATCACTATTTACTGATGATATTATCATAGTATACTTAAGTGACCCCAAAAATTCCACCAGAGAGCTCCTAAACCTGATAAAGAACTTCAGGAAATTAGCTGGATATAAATTTAACTCAAGCAAATCATTAAATCAGTGTCCTTCCTCTACACAAAGAATAAACAAGCTGAGAAATTAGGGAAACAACACCTTTCATAATAGTCACAAATTATATAAAATACCTTGGTGTGACTCTAACTAAGCAAGTAAAATATCTGTTTGACAAAAGCTTCAAGTCTCTGAGGAAAGAAATTAAGAAGATCTCAGAAGATCGAAAAATCTCCACACTTGTGGATTGGCAGAATTAATATAGTAAAAATGGCCATCTTGCCAAAAGCAATCTACAGATTCAATGCAATCCCCATCAAAATTCCAACTCAATTCTTCACAGACATAAAGAGTAATTTGAAATTTCATCTGGAATAACAAAAAATCCAGGATAGCCAAAACTATCCCCAACAATAAAGGAACATCTGGTGGAATCACCATCCCAGACCTTAAGTTATACTATAAAGCAATTGTGATAAAAACTGCATGATACTGGTACAGTGACAGGCAGATAGATCAATGGAACAGAAGTGAAGCCCCAGAAATGAACCCACAAAGCTATGGCCACTTGATCTTTGACAAAGGAGCTAAAACCATCCAGTGGAAAACAGACAGCATTTTCAACAAATGGTGCTGGCTCAACTGGCAGTTAGCATGTAGAAGAATGCAAATCGAACCATTCCTATCTCCTTGTACAAAGGTCAAGTCCAAGTGGATCAAGGACCTCCACATAAAACCAAATATACTCAAACTAATAGAAAAGAAAGTAGGGAATAGTCTAGAGCACATAGGCACAGGGGAAATTTTCCTGAACAGAACACCAATAGCTTCTGCTCTAAGATCAAGAATTGACAAGTGGGACTTCATAAAGTTGCAAAACTTCTGTGAGGCAAAAGACACTGTCAATAGGACAAATCGGCAACCAACAAATTGAGAAAAGATCTTTACCAATACTGTATCTGATACAGGGCTAATATCCAATATATACAAAGAACTCAAGAAGTTAGACACCAGAGAAACAAATAACCCTATTAAAAAATGGGGTACAAAGCTAAACAAAGAATTCTCAACTGACGAATACCAAATGGCTGAGAAGCACCTTAAGAAATGTTCAACATCCTTATTCATCAGGGAAATGCAAATTAAAACAACCCTGAGATTCCACCTCACACCAGTCAGAATGGCTAGGATAAAATTCTCAGGTGACAGCAGATGCTGTAGAGGTTGTGGAGAAAGAGGAACACTCCTTCATTGCTAGTGGGATTGCAAGCTGATACAACCACTCTGTAAATCAGTTTGGCAGTTCCTCTGGATATTAGGCATGGTACTACCAGAGGACCCAGGTATACCACTCCTGAGCTTATACCCAGAAGATGCTCCAACATGTAATAAGGACACATGCTCCACTATGTTCATAGGAGCCTTATTTATAATAGCCAGAAACTGGAAACAACCCAGATGTCCCTCAACAGAGTAATGGATACAGAAAATGTGGTACATCTACAGAATGGAGTACTACTCTGTTATTAAATCAATGAATTTATGAAATTCTTGGGAAAATGTGTGGACCTGGAGAATATCATCCTAAGTGAGGTAACCCAATCACAAAGAACACACATGGATATTGCCCAGAAGATTGGAATACACAAAGCACAAACAACAAATCATAAGAAACTCAAGAAGAAGGAAGACCAAAGTGTGGAAACGTTGTTCCTTCTTAAAAGAGGGAACAAAATACCCATGGAATGAGTTGTAGAGACTAACTATGAAGCAGAGATTAAAGGAAGGACAATTCAGAGACTGTTCCACTTGGAAATCCTTCCCATATTCAATCATCAAATCTAGACACTATTGTGGATGCCAACAAGTGCTGGATGACAGTAGCCTGATATAGCTGTCTCCTGAGAGGCTCTGACAGTACTAAACTAATAGAGAAACAAAGTTTCCCAGCCATCCATTGGACTGAGTACAGGGTCCCTGATGAAGGAGCTAGATAAAGGACCCAAGAATCTGAAGGTTTTGCAGCCCCTTAGGATGAACAAGAATGTGAACTAACTAGTACTCTCAGAGCTCCCAGGGACTAAAACACCAACCAAAGAATACATACACATGATGGAACTAATGGCTCCAGCAGCATATGTATAGCAGAGGATGCCAAGCTGCTCATCAATTGGGGGAGAGGCCCTTGGCCCTGTGAAGGTTCTATGCCCCAGTGTAGACGAATGTCAGGGCCAGAAAGTAGGTAAGGGTGGGGTGGTGAGCAGGGGGAGGGGGGAGGGAACAATCGTTAGTTTTAGTTTTAGGTTTTTTTATTTTATTTTATTTTATTTTTAATTTTTTATTTTTGGAGGGGAACCTGGGAAAGGAGATATTGTAAATAAAGAAAACATCTAATAAATAAAAAGAAAAATAGAAACTACCTGAGAAGCATATTTGTTTACTTGTGTGGAGAATTGTCTACATATCTATGCACACTTTATTTTTGATAAAGAAGCCAAAGTCAAAAATGGAAAAAAGAAAGTGCCTTCAACAAATGGTAATTGTCTAACTGGATGTCTACATGTAGAAGAATGAAAATAGATCCATACTTATAATCCTACACAACACTCAAGTCTAAGTTGACTCAACATAAAACAAGATACAATAAATGTCATGGATGAGAAATTAGGAACTAGCTTTAAAAGCATTGATATAGGAGACAATTTCATGATAAACCACCAATGTCTCAGGCTCTCAGATCACCAATTGATAAATGGGACCTCTTGAAACTTCAAAGCTTCTTCAAAGAAAAGGACACTGTCAATAGGACAAAAAACACCCTATAGATTGGGAAAGGATCTTCTCCAACCCTACATCTGACAGAACACTAATATCCAAAATTTATAAAGAACTAAAGGAGATACACCAACAACCCATATATTACAATTAAAAAGCACTCTTAATAGTTGAGCTAGGGAATTTTTGAGGTCAAGCAACAAGAACAATTGCACTCTAACTAACATTGGTTACCATGAGTCTTATTGAGGCTGGACTGGTGATTTATTTGATGATTAGTTACTTGTACCCATTTTTGTCCTCAGCTTCCTGATATTATTTAATAAATGTTGCTGGTGAGTAGATGTGCATTCTGAGGATTTAAATTATAATTGATAATGGAGAATATAAATATTTTATATAGTTAAAATTGTGATGCCTTTAGGATTTTTATAAGATTACTTTTTAAGATAATTAATGAAATAGTTGATCCTATCTTTGTAACCAGAAATTGCTATCTGCCTGTAAGAAAATGGGGCTGAGAAAATTATCTTGCTTGTTAACATCATTAAAAAAGGAAGACCAACAGGTGAACATTTCATTCCTTCTTAAAAGGGGGAACAAAATACCCACAGAAGGAGTTGCAGAGATTAACTATGGAACAGACACAGAAGGAAGGGCAAGCCAACCTAAATATAGCTATCTCCTGAGAGGCCCTGACAGTACTTGATGAATACAGGTGTAGAGGCGCACAGCCACCCATTGAACTGAGTACAGGGTCCCCAATGAAGGAGTTAGAGAAAGGACCTATGGAGAGGGGTTTGCAGCCCCTTAGGACGAACAACAATATGAACTAACTAGCATCCTCAGAGCTCCCAGGGTCTCAACCACCAACCAAGGACTGCACATAGTGGGTCTGATTGTTCTGGCAGCACGTGTATAGTAGAGGATTGCAAATTCGATCATCAGTAGGAGGAGAGGACCTCGGCCCTGTGAAGGTTCTGTGCTCCAGTGTAGGGGAATGCCAGGGCCAAGAAGTGGGAGAGGGTGGGGGTGGCAGGCATGGGGAGGGGGTATGCAACAGGGGTTTGTTCTTGTTGTTTTTGTTTGCTTGTTTGTTTGTTTTTTGGAGGGGAAACTGGAAAAGGAGAAATTTACATGTAAATAAAGAAAATATCTAATAAAAAAACAGAATGTAGTCATATTGTAATTTCTATATTGCTTGAATGATTTTGATGGGTTGTATAAGCTGTGTGGGAAAACAACTTGCTTTTTCAAGCTTGGTAAAGTATGATTCATCCAGAATTGTGTGTGTGTGTGTGTGATACAAGAGAGAGAGAGAGAGAGAGAGAGGGAGGGAGAGAGAGGTTCTTCTCCCCCTTTTTCCTTTCTTTTTTCAGTTGCTTCTTGTGACTCCATGAAGATTTTTCAAAATAATTCTTTGTTGTCATCACAGAGAGCATTCTCAAAGGCCCCAGTCAATAATTGCCTATTTTGTATCCCTTGTCATTTTTCCCTGGAGGTCATGGATGAACTTAACAGGTTCTCATTCAAGAAACTTTTTTATTATGGACATTGGGTATAAAGATTTTGCTCTAGATTACTCTCAAAATACATTTTAATGCAATAAAAGGTATAATTTATTCTTTCTTTAAAATATGAATGCTTAGAATATGTAGTAAATATCTATGTCTTTCACTTAATAAAGATTCATTTTTAAGAATCTAGAGATTCCTTGCAGATTCAGTAAAATAAAATACAACATAATAAGAAAACCAGTATAATTCAGGAAAGCATAATGAAATTAAAATAAAAAACAATTTTTGTAGCTGAAATAATAAATAATGAAACATGAACCATTGGCATATCAGTAACATTATCTTGTCTCTAAAATTTAAGAAAAAATATTTTTAATTAATTAAATTAGATGGCATAGATACTGTATAATGCATGCAGTATAATTTTACAACAATCACTGCTACTATATCTTTCACATAAATATAATACAATTATTTAAATGACCTTTTATTTCTCAATTTGTACAGGGCTTCTTTCACATCTTTGTTTCTCAGGCTGTAAATCAGAGGGTTGAGCATTGGAATCACCAGGGTATAAAACAATGAGGCTGTTTTATCTTGATCTAAGGAGTATGAAGAACTTGGCCGGAAATACATAAAGAACAGAGTTCCCTGAAAAATTGCAACTGCAGTCAGGTGGGAGGCACAGGTGGAGAAAGCTTTGAACCTGCCCTCGTCAGAGTTGATCTTCAAGACTGATGTAATAATGTAACAGTAAGAGACAAGAAGTCCTGAAATAGTGCACAACTCAACAAACCCAGAAAATACAAATAATGCTAATTCGTTGACATGTGTATCTGAGCAAGATAATAACAGGATCGGTGGAAGATCACAAAAGAAATGATTAATCTCATTTGACCTACAGAAACATAACCTAAAGGTTATTATAGTATGCATCAGAGTATCTATCAATGCTAATACATAAACTCCAGCTAGAAGTTGGTAACAAAATCTACTGGACATGTCTACAGCATACATTAGGGGCTCGCTGATAGCCTTGTACCGATCATAGGCCATCACTGCCAGCAGCACACACTCGGCATCTATAAAGATACAGGTGAAGAAAAACTGCAATGTACAGCCCAAAAAGGATAAAGATTTGCATTTGGCCAGAAGGTCTACTAGCATCTTTGGTCCAACAGCAGTAGAATAACAGACATCTGAGAAAGAGAGGTGACTGAGGAAGAAGTACATTGGTGTGTGAAGCTGGGGATCTATTCTGATCAAAACAATCATTCCAACATTTGCCACAAGAATAATGAGATAGATGATAAGAAATACAATGAATAGAACCACTTTCATGCTAGGGTCATTAGTGATTCCCAGTAGAATAAATTCAGTGACTGAGGAGCAGTTTCCATCATCCATTCTTCTTTGTTCTGTGCCTGAATAGATGCAGAAAGCATTAAAAAACAGACTGGGTTTTAATTTATCTAGGCAAGAAGATTGTAGTCAACATTCAGATTCCAATTTTATTATATAGAAAATATTCTGTGGATTCATAAAATAGTCTAGAAACAACTCACTCTTAAACTGACACAATCTCCAAAAATTCCCTCAAGTATTTAAAGTTAGCAGTTGATAATTGTTCAGTATAAATAATTCCTGACTTGACTTTTACATTCATCCTGAGGCTGTGGTATTGAGAAGCCTAAAAGTTGTTATCATATTAAATTGATATGAAAGAAATAACAAAAACTGTATAGGAAGCTCCAAAAATTTGAAAAACTAAACATTTCAAGAAATTGAACCAAAGGATTTCGTGCATCATGTTAATAACCATAGTTTAATCTCTTACTACAGCATCAAATTTTAATAAATTTATGGATATAGCTATGGTATGGTTTTGCTATGTATTCTTAGTGATACCTATTTCATTAAACCATCTGTCTCTTAACATCACTCACTGATTTCAACAAACTAGACAGCAAGCACTAAGTCTTTAAGAAAAAAAATGATCAAGCCAGTGTTACAAAATGCCTCTGGGTTTGTAAATAACCTGAAAATGCCTGAAAACATTAGAAGCTTTGGTCTCTTGCATTTGTCTTTTTTAGAAAATAAGTGTATGTCAGAGAATGCTTGTTTATTGTTATTGATAAATGAATCCACTCTTCTATATTGAATCCTTTCAGCATGCATTTTATATGTAGTTTAATTGACATGAATTTGTATTTATTTTTTTTAATTTGTATTTATAATGCTTTGATTTCACTGTTATTTGAGAAAACATGGAAAAATAAAATTACATATACTTATAATGTCACTTGCACAGTCATTCTAAAAACAAATTTTGCCTATTATTTAAATGTCTGAAACTTTTACAAAATTACAGAATTGAAAACTGATGGCAGTTAAATTCACAAAATTATAGCAGAAAATCACCATTGACAACTTGATGACAGAGTATGAAGTTGATGATAAATTCTAATTCGTGTGATCATTTCTAGATTTTCTATCCTAGTGGTGAGATAAACATCCAGAAACACTGTGAATAAAGATACTTTAATGTCAGGACAATTAGTAATTGCTTAAAGAGCAAATTCTGAAAATGAAAAATAGTTCTCTTTATTCTTCTTTCTTCTTGGTCTAAATTATAATAAAAATTATCAGTGCTGTAATAAAATAGCACTTATTACCACAATGGTTGGAATTATTATCCATAGATAAAAACATAATGCCAGTGTTACATAGTTTATTAAGGATATGCATTAAGCTGAAGAAGTAGCTCAGGCAAGAGGAATTTGTAGACTTTACAAAGGCTTCTGTTGTAGAAGTTTAACACATATTGAGTTACAAATGTAGATATAAACTCATTATTTGTCTTACTTGTCTAAGTATTGGCTACATATTATCAGTAAATGTATTTAAATGAAATTGAAGCTCATCCAAAATCAATATAATAGATATAAAATATCTAATGAAAGATAAGCAGTACAGAGCTTTCTTTTCTCTTATACAATAAGACAAGAGTCTTATTTTCAGTACATTAACTGCATTTGCTATATTATTTGCTTAAAGTAATTATGAAACAACCAAATTCTTAGATAATAGATGAATCATTTTTGACAAGGTTAGTTTTATAGCATTTACAGAAAGTAAAAAATGATTTATTTAAAAATCTAGCTACTCTTCTTATATGGTGCATAATTTTAACTGTTGTGTTAATTATATAAGTTGGACCCTACTCATGGAACTTCAAAATTAAGAACCAAGAAAAAATAATTAAGAACTGATTATTCTGGCTTAAAATTATTCTTTTCTTGGAAAATGTGGAAAGAAAAAAAAAGCTATCTCATTCCTGTTTCCTGTCTTAACATATTAATGTATATGTTTACACTATAAAATGTCTTTTGAGTTTGTTTGTTGTATCATAAAAAAGATAATATAGATTGGGCTGTATAATCCCAAAATAATGAGGTTGATATTATATAAACTTGAGCTGTTATATACTGCTATTCATAGCACTGATCATCTATTATTATTTGAATGAAATTACAAGAAATTAATGTTTCTCATAGCACATCATGTGTGCACATCTTTGAAATGGAATAGTTTGATAATACTATTCACATTAATAAATAGCAAAATATTATCTAAATTTACCAACCTTCTACAAGCAAGTAATGGCATTCAGATTCACAAATATCTTAAAAATGTATGTCTCTGTTCTTTAGTTGGCATAATTTTTGCAATGACATAACCAGGTGAGCCATGTACTCATTCATTCGTCTACTGTGCTGTTCATGTTTTAAATAAATTACAGTGTTCTTCTTCTCCTAGTGTTGCAAGTAACAGTAGGAGAAGAAACCTACCTGAGTCCAGTGAGTCTTTCCATCTTTAACTCTAATTCCAGAACAAACCGAATAATCACTTTTGTTTTCAGCTGCTACCAATGAGACATAATTCCCTTGAGGCCAAGCCTTTCTAATTTGCTATATCCTAATTGGCTTCTGGGCTCAATATTTTCTGGGGAATATTCAACAATTTCACTCCTGGCTATCATCCTCATACTTTACATATGATGCTATTGTTGGTAAGGGATAAAGACTTATTGTGAATTATAGTGGCACTCAATGAAATAGACATTTCCCTATCCATAAGGACATCGCCAGCCAACAGGCTTCACTTTGCCTCTCACATCTTTTAAATAATCTCCAATATTTCCAATTTGGAGAAATAGTATTCCTACCCAGTTTTTCATAACTGTCTGATTGTATTCTCAATACCCTACTAAACATGCTCATTTTAATTATTTTATGACTAATCAGACTCTTTACCACCTCATAGATACGTTTTGGTGTATCATATCTCATTTCACAGATCATCTTAACTGTCATTACTACCAAGGAGTTCTGCATGAGCAAGGGGTCATTTAAAAGTGTTTTGTTACATAATATCTTGCATTAACTTTCTGGATGCATGGATATTATCTTATTTTCAAAATGTGCATTAGGAATATGCTTTTTGTTTCTTTTTCTTTGTTTTTTAAGGAGATTTTCTATATTCTAAAATGTTATTATTTGTAGCATCTTTTCACAAATTAGAAAATGAAATACTGTGGGCAATCAAAAATGACCAAAAATTTCAATAAGCAATATTCACCTCTCCTTCAATATTTTTGAAGTGCTATCCTCTTTGACTTCAATCTATTTCATTAAGAAAAAGAGCTAGCCTCGAATTCACATCCTTTCAACCATGAAATTTCCCAATACTCTCACTCCTACAAATGTTTTAGAAGAATCTTTTCATTCAGCAGTGGACTTTCTTGAGCAAAACCTTTGAATTTTGCTGTAACTCACTATGGATATGCTACTAAGGATGATGGCTTTGTTTATTTTTAAACATATACATTTGCATTAACTGATCTCCATGTTTTCTGGATATCCAGACATTACCCTGTATTTCCATTTTTAATAAATTCATTATATGAAAAGAAAATTTGATGTGAAAAGTTAGAGAAATCTTGTTGAATCTTGTTTGTCTCACTACAAATCACCTGCTCTTCCAATATTTCTAATACCAGAGTGAAGACAAAACACTATTCAAATGATGGTGGTGGTGATGGTGGTGGTGATGCCACGTGGTGATGGTAGTGGTGGTATTTTAGCCAGTGTAATAAAATGTTTACATTTAAAACACAAAAATAGTGTTCTATATAACCTTATATATCAAATATAATAAGTTATTCCAAATCCACTGTTTGCAGCAGCAGTAACAACTGAAGCTTAAGTATACAAGGAAATTGCAGGGATAGATACCAGGATAAATATAATTTTCCATTTTATTTTATAAGTATCATTTTCCCCAGATTTGCTGCTTATTAAATACATCATTTAGATTCAAAAAAACATCTTATTTCACATTATCTAACTTTGTCAATTATTCCAATAAAATAAACATTTTTAAAGTATTATTTTATTAATTTACTTTCTACTTTAATATTGCATTCTATTTTTTAAAAAGTAGATATATAATTAGTATATTTTTTCATTTTCATTTTAATTTCTCCCCTCATCTTTACCATATACTAATTCATGACTTTATGTCTTCTTGTTGGTTTTTTTTGTTGTTGTTGTTCTTTTTTTAATTCTTTTTTTATCATTAGATATTTTTTATTTACATATCAAATGTTATCCCCTTTCCTGGATTCCCTTCTGAAAACCCCTTATTCCCTTCCCCCCCTCTAATCATCCACCCACTCCTGCTTCCTGGCCCTGGCATTCCCCTACACTGGGACATAGTGGCTTCACAGGATCAAGGGCCTCTCCTCCCATTGATGAACAACTAGGCCATCTTCTGCTACATATGCAGCTGGAGTCATGAGTTCCACCATGTGTACTCTTTGGTTGGTGTTTTAGTCCCTGGGAGCTCGGGAGGTACTCTTTAGATCATACTGTTTTTCCTCCTAAGGGGCTGCAAACCCCTTCAGCTCCTTGGCTCCTTTCTCTAGCTCCTCCAATGGGACCCTGTGCTCAGTCCAACTGATGGCTGCGAACCTCAATCCCTGTATTTGTCAGTCACTAGTAGAGCCTCTTAGGAGACAGTTATAATAGGCTCTTATCATCAAGCACTTGTTGGCATCCAAAATAGTGTCTGGGTTTGGTTACTGTATATGGGATAGATCCCCAGTTGGGGTGGATTCTGTATAGTCATTCCTTCAGTCACTGCTCCACACATTGTCTCTGCAACTACTTCCACAGGTAGTTTGTTCTCCCTTCTAAGAAGGACCTTAGTCTCCAGACTTTGGTCTTCCTTCTTGAATTTCTTGTGGTATGTGGATTGTATCTGGGGTATTCCAAGCTTCTGGGCTAATATCCTCCTATCAGTGAGTACATACCATGCGTGTTCTTTTATGATTGGGTTACCTTACTCAGGATGAAATTTTCTAGTTCCACCATTTGCATAAGAATTTCATGTATTCATTGTTTTAAATAGCTGAGTAGTACTCCATTGTGCAAATGAACCACATTTTCTATATCCATTCCTCTTTTGAGGGACATATGGGTTCATTCCAGCTTCTGGCTATTAGCCATGAACATAGTGGAGCATGTGTCCTTAGTACATGTTGGAGATTCATCTAGGTATATGCCCAGGAGTGGTCCTCTGTGTTCCATTTCCTGAGGAACTGTCAAATTGATTTCCAGAGTGGTTCTACCAGCTTGCAATCCCACCAGCAATGGAGGAGTTTTCCTCCATCCCCACATCCTCACCAGAATCTGCTGTCACCTGGGTTTTGATCTTAGCCATTCTGAGTGCAGTAAGGTGGAATCTCATGGTTGTTTTGACTTGCACTTCCCTGATGACTAAAGATATTAAACACTTCTTTAGGTGTTTCTCTGTCATTCAGTATTCCTCAGGTGAGAATTCTTTGTTTAGCTCTATACCCCATTTTTTAAATTAGATGTTTTCTTTATTTACAATATCTCCTTTCCCAGGTTCCCCACCAAAAAATAATGAAATAAAATAAAATAACCAAAAACTAAAACAAACCTCTGTTCTTCTCCCCCTCCCCCTGCTCACCACTCCATCCCCTCCTGCTTACTGGCCCTGGCATTCCCCTACATTGGGGCATAGAACCTTCACAGGACCAAGGGCCTCTCCTTCCATTGATGACCAACTTGGCCATCCTCTCATATGCTGCTGGAGCAATTAGTCCCACCCTGTGTACTCTTTGGTTAGTGT
Source organism: Mastomys coucha (assembly GCF_008632895.1). Classification (NCBI taxonomy): domain Eukaryota; kingdom Metazoa; phylum Chordata; class Mammalia; order Rodentia; family Muridae; genus Mastomys; species Mastomys coucha. The sequence goes on along the minus strand of NW_022196897.1, from coordinate 73,992,170 downwards.
TACTTGATTCTGGCAACTTCTTGAGTCTTTGTATATATTGGATATTAACCGTCTATCAGATGTAGGATTGGTAAGGATATTTTTTCCAATCTGTTGCTGTTTTGTCTTATTGACAGTGTCCTTTGCCTTACAGCAGCTTTTTCAATTTTATGAAGTCCCATTTGTCAATTCTTGATCTTAGAGCATAAGCTATTGGTGGTCTGTTCAGGAACTTTTCCCCTGTGCCCATGTATTTGAGGCTCTTCTCCACTTTCTTTTCTATTAGTTTTAGTATATCTGGTTTTATGTGAAGGCCCTTGATCTACTTGGACTTGAGTTTTGTAAAGGAGATAAGAATGTATCTATTTGCATTCTTCTACATGCTAACTGCCAGTTGAGCCAGTACCATTTGTTGAAAATGCTGGCTTTTATTCCACTAAATGGTTTTAGCACCTTTGTCAAAGATCAAGTAACCATAGGTGAGTAGTTTCATTTCTGGGTCTTCAATTCTATTCCATTGATCTACCTGCATGTCATGGTACCAATACCATGCAATTTTTTATGACAATTGCACACTAGTACATTTTGAGGTCAGGGATGGTGACTCCACCAGAAGTTCTTCTTTTGTTGAGGTTAGTTTTCACTCTCCTTCCTTATTTTGTTATTCCAGATGAATTTACGAATTGCTCTTTCCAAGTCTGTGAAGACTTGAGTTGGAATTTTGATGGGGATTGCATTGAATCCGTAGATTGCTTTTGGCAAAATGGCCATTTCTACTATATTAATTCTACCAATCCATGAGCATGGGAGATCTTTCCATCTTCTCAGGTCTTCTTCGATTTCTTTCTTCAGAGACTTGAAGTTCTTGTCATACAGACTTTTCACTTGCTTAGTTAGAGTCACACAAAGATATTTGATTTTATTTGTGATTACTGTGAATGGTCTTGTTTCCATAATTTCTTTCTCAAGCTTGTTGATCCTTTGAGTACAGGAAGGCCACTGATTTGTTTGAGTTAATTTTAAATTCAGCTACTTTGCTGAAGTTGTTTATCGTGTTTAGAAGTTCTCTGGTATAATTTTTTGGTTCACTTTAGTATACTATCATATCATCTGCAAATAGTGATATTTTGAATTCTTCCTTTCCAATTTGTATCCCTTTGATCTCCTTTTGTTGTCTAATTGATCTGGCTAGGATTTTTAGTACTACAATGAATATGTAGGAAGAGAGTGGCCAGTCTTGTCTAGTCCCAGATTTTAGTGGGCTTGCTTCAAGTTTCTCTCCATTTAGTTTGATGTTGGCTACTGGTTTGCTGTATATTGCTTTTACTATGTTTTGGTATGAACCTTGAATTCCTGACATTTCCAAAGCTTTTATCATGAAGGGGTCTTGGATTTTGTCAAATGCTTTCTTAGCATCTATGGGGAATTTTTTTTGAGCTTATATTTATAGTCAAATAAGTTGATGGATTTCCATTTATTGAACCATCCCTGCATTCCTGAGTGGAAGCCTACTTGGTCATTGTGGATGATCATTTTGATGTGTTCTTAGGTTTCATTTGCGGGAATTTTATTGATTATTTTTGCATCTATATTCATAAAAGAAATTGGTCTGAAATTCTCTTTTTTGTTGGGTCTTTGTGTGGGTTGGGTATCAGAGTAATTTGCTGAACAAATTGTGTAGAGTACCTAATGTTTCTATTTTGTGGAATAGTTTGAAGAGTGTTGGTATTAGGTCTTCTTTGAAGGTCTGATAAAACTTCTGCACTAAACCCATCTGGTCCTTGCCTTTTTTTGGTTAGGAAACTATTAATGACTGTTTCTATTTCATTAGCAGATATGGGACTGTTTAGATCATTTTTCTGATCTTGATTTAACTGTAGTTCCTGGTATCTGTCTAAAAAGAAGCCCATTTCATCCAGATTTTCCAATTTTGTTGAGCATAGGCTTTTGTAGTAGGATCTCAGGATTTTTTGGATTTCCTCAGTTTCTGTTATTATGTCTCCCTTTTCATTTCTGATTTTGTTAATTAGGATACTGTTTCTGTGCCCTCTAGTTAGTCTGGCTAAGGATTTATCTGTTTGTTGATTTTCTCAAAGAACCAGTTCCTGGTTTGGTTGATTCTTTGTATAGTTCTTTTTGTTTCTATTTGGTTAATTTCAGCCCTGGTTTGATTATTCCCTGCAGTCGACTCCCCTTGGGTGAATTTGTTTCTTTTTGTTCTAGAGTGCATTACAAGCAGAGATGTTCAGAATAGAGAGTTCTTTTTGGTAGATTTTTCCTTTGATGAGTATGAAGTGTACTTCCTTATCTTTTTGGTAACTTTAAGTTGAAAGTCTATTTTATTCAGTATTAGAATGTGTACTCCAGCTTGTTTCTTAGGACCATTTGCTTGGAGAACTGTTTTCCCTCCTTTTACTCTGAGGTAGCTTCTGTCTTTGTTACTGATGTGGGTTTCCTTTATGTATCAAAATGTTAGATCCTGTTTAGATATCCAGTCTGTTAGACTATGTCTTTTTATTGAAAAATTGAGTCCATTTATATTAAGAGATGTTAAGGACAAAAAGATTGTTGCTGTTATTTTTTGTTGTTAATGGTGTAATTATGGTATTTCAGGAGCTATGTTCTTTATGGTTTGTTAAAAGATTATTTTCTTGCTTTTTCTAGGGTGTAGTTTCCCTCCTTGTCTTGGAGTTTTTAATTTATTATCTTTTGAAGGGCTGGATTTATAGAGAGAAATTGTATAAATATTTTTTAAAATGGAATATCTTGATTTCTCCATCTATGGTTATTAAGAGTTTTGCTGGGTATAGTAGCCTGGGATAGCATTTGTGTTCTCTTAGGGTCTGTATGATGTTTTTCCAGATCTTATGGCTTTCATAGACTCTGGTGAGAAGTCTGGTGTAATTCTGAAAGGCCTGTCTTTTTATGTCACTTAACCATTTTCAGTTACTGCTTTTAATATTCTTTCTTTGTCTTGCGCATTTGGTATTTTGATTATTATGTGATGGGGAGTATTTCTTTTCTGATTCACTCTGGTGTTCTGTTGGCTTCTTGTATGTTTATGGACATCTCTTTCTTTAGGTTAGAGAAGTTTTCTTCTATAATTTTGTTGAATATGTTTCCTAGCCCTTTGAGTTGGGAATCCCAGCTGTCTTCTATACCTATTTTTCTTAGATTTGGTCTTTTCATTGTGTCACGGATTTCCTGGATGCTTTAATTTAGTATCCTTTTGTATTTTCTTTGATTGTTGTGTCAATGTTTTCTCCTGTGCCCAAGATTCTCTCTTCCATTTCTTGTATTCTGTTGCTGATGCTTGCATCTATGCCTCCTGATGGCTTTCTTAAGGTTTTATCTCCAGAGTTTTCTCCCTTTGTGTTTTCTTTATTGTTTCTAGTTCCATTTTTCATCCTGGATTGTTTTGTTTGATTCCTTCACCTGTTTGATTGTGTTTTCCTATAATTCTTTAAGGAATTTTTGTGCGTCCTCTTTAAGGGCTTCTACCTATTTACCTGCGTGCTCCTATATTTCTTTAAGGGAGTTATTTATGTCCTTCTTAAAATCCCCTATTAGCATCATGAGATGTGATTTTAAATCCACATCTTGCTTTTCTGGAGTGCTGGGGTATCCAGAACTTGCTGTGTTGGGAGAACTGAGTTCTGATGATGCCAAGTAGTCTTGGGTTCCTGTTGGTAAGATTCTTGTGTTTGCCTTTTGCTATCTGGCTATCTCTGGTGTGAGATGTTCTTGCTGTCTCTGCCTGGAGCTTGTTCCTACTGTGGGTCTGCAAGCCTGTGTCAGCACTCTTGGGAGACCAGATCTCTCCTGGCAGAACTTGTGTACAGAGGGTGCTGGAACAGCCCAAGCTCTGCGTGCAGATGGCTACTGGAAGGATCCTGTCCTAGCTGCTCCACTGTTCTTGTGCCCTGTGTGCTCCTAGCTGCCTGATCCAGACAGTTATTGGAGAGAAAGTGGCTATCTCACCTCCAAGCCTAGGAGTGAGAACACTCCTGGAAGAACAGGTTTCTCCTGGGGGAGACCCATGAACAGCAGGCTGTGGATCAACCTCAGTTCAAGGGTCATTGTGGTTGTTTTGATAGCATATCAAATCCCACTCATGCTTTCTGAATATATTTATGTTTGAGGACATACCCTGTGTGATGCTTGACTAACCAGAGGCCATATCCTTAAAGAAAACAGACTCACTCTCCTCCAGCAGCTGTTGAGTCTCTGCATCCTTATCTAGTCTAGTACATGAGAACGTCCTTGCTTTAAGTTGGAATGTTGAATGACTTTAATCCTGTGCAAACAACCACAACTGTTGTGATTTAATGATGGTGCAGGTCTGTTAGGTCCAAAATATATTGTTTTACCCAAGGGTGGTTCAGGCCCCAGGTCAAATCTCCTCTCCTATTCATTCATGAAATTCCTTTATCCTTGGAGGAAAGGCATAGGGTTTTCAGATCTCTTTCAGTGAATAATTTTAGTATGTACAGAGTTTTATCTATTTATACAGTGACTTTATATTTTACTAATAAAATTCAGTACAGAGTATTTTCATAAAAATGCAACACAACTGATAGAAAAGGATAGGGTATCTGGAAATTTTTCCAGGTTTTACAGTCCACTTAAATGGTACAATGGAGAAACAATGATCTCATAATTGTACTTAGTTATTAACTATTTGAAAGAAAGAAGAATTTTACAATTTTATTTTTGAAAACATAGAGTGACATCACAGACACAACATAGTGAGAGGGAAAAATCCTGGGAAAATCACTACACCTCTGAGTGTTGTGTAATTGTGTTTCCCTAGTACAAAGGGTCATGGCAGCCTTGTTTTTTTTCCAACTGTTAAACATGTCAATGGATTCATCTAACAGCTAATAGACTACTTAGAGTTAAAGAGCATTCTAGGATGTGGGCCCTGTTTAGATTTGTCCCACCACGCCAGTTCTGTCTTAAAAATTATGCCAAGTAGTGCTTGTTGGCTATTGCCTGAGAGGTTCTGCAGAAGCCTGACCAATACAGATGTGGATGCTCCCAGCCAAGCATCAGACTGAGCACAGGGACTCCAATAGAGGAGTTAGGGGGAGGACTGAAGGAGCTGAAGGCCTTTGCAATCCCATAGGAAGAACAACAATATCAACCAGCAAGACTCCCCAGAGCTACCAGGGATGAAACTATGAACCAAAGAATATACATGGAGGTACCATGGCTCTAGCTGTATATGTAGCAGAGGATTGAATTATCTGTTCTCAATGGGAGGATAGGCCTTTCATCTTGTGAAGGCTTGATTCCCATCATAGGAGAATGCTAGGGCAGTAGGCAGAAGTGGGTGAGTGGGTGCCAAAGCTCCCTCATAGAAACAGGGAGGTGGAAGAAGGAGGGGAGGGATAAAAAAGGAGGTTTGCAGAGAGGAAACCAGGAAGCGGGATAACATTTGAAGTGTAAATAAATCACCAATTAAAAACTGCTGATCAAAGTTGTTCATTAGTTTCAACGCACTTGTCCTTTACAAATATACTTGGTCTTTACAAGTATTTTATCACACTGACCCAAAAAAAAACATAAACAAAACAAAAAACCTGCTGCATACAGTACTTAAAAATAAAAGGAGAGTTTATGTCTCCTTCTCTCCACTGGAAGTCCTTCCTGGCTGCAAGAGGTGGCCACTTCAGTCTCCATATCCCCAGCTTCCAGGAGTCTCAGCTAGAGTCATCCACACAGACTCCCAGAATCCTCCTCTGCCAGGTCTCCAGCAAGTCCCAGACTTACCCCCCCACACACACTTTTCATTCTATCTCCAAGACCTCTCACACATACTATGCTGGTAGTAATCTCAATTATATTCACCCCCATAGACTATAGCCTCCTCCATCCAGATTGCCTGCTAGTCCCAGAGATGCCCTGAAACATGTCCCCACACACACATACACACATCTGATCCCCATGTATTTCCCAGCCTCACTCATTTCTCACCCATTTCTCTCCCCTGGGGCACCTACTATGACTACTTTGTTTGTCCTTCTTTGTGAGATTCATGCAAATACCTTGAAACAACTTTATTATGCAGTTTTTAGAGTCCGTCGATTGGAGGATGGTTGCTTCTTTAAGTGCTTCTCGGCCATTAGACACTCCTAGCATGCTGTGTAACCTATCTTTGTGAAACTATCCCAGTAAAACTTCAATACATACACATCATACACTACCTCCTTCTACCCCCCCCTCTTGTTACTCTTAAATAGCCTATCTTTCATGTGCTGTTCTTTTTTAAGACTGTTGTATCCTTATTCTGTCAAATCTTTCTCTGATTTATCACTTTGCCTGTCACTCAATTAAACATCACTTTCAAACATGGCTTATGACTTCTACAAACTAAATTTACCATCACTGTTAGGAATTAAAGTTGTGTACTGAAGATGCATCTGTTTTCTAAATATAATATGTTATAATCCAGGGCATGTCTGGATTCTGGCTAGATCAATTCTTTGGATATGATCCCTTAGGAAAGAGAGCATGTTGTTAGATTAAACTTCCTCTCCAGATTCTGAGAAAAACCTTCCCAGGAGATTTGATCTCAGTGATCAGGACCTTTTCTTAATCAACCCAGCTTACCAGTTTTCACTATTCCAGCAGTACAAAAGTTTTACTTTAGTGGTTCTAGTCTCTTGATAATCACATTCAATTATTCAGCTACAGTTGATCAGATGCCACAGACTCTTCATACAAATGCCCCAGTACAGTCTTTGTTTACTTCTGAAACTTCAGAAGTCAATAGTTTGTCATTTGCATTGCTTTCATCACTCTTATCTTCTAAGCCCCTACATCACAACTGAATGATGTCTCAACACTCAGTGGGTCTTTTTTTTTTTCCACCGCAGAAAGTTCCAATAGTCTTAAAAGTCATTCCACAATCCTTGCCAAAGTGACAAGGTCACATCTATCTCAGCAATACTAAACCATCCTGGATCCTATTTCTGACTGAGCTATGGTTACTGTTCCTGTGATAAAAAACTATGACCTAAAAAAGTAGGGGATGAAAGCATTTATTTGGCTTTGCTTCCTCATTATTGATCATTATGGAAAAAAGTCAGGAAAGGAGTTGACTAGCACAAGAACCTGGATTCAGGAGCTGATATAAAAATTAATAATCAATATTCTGTATATGTTAATTAATGCTAGAAATTAATATGGTGTAAGTTACTCCTTAACCAGCTTGTTCCACAAAAAAATACATAGAGATTTTTTAATATTTCAAAGGTTAAGCCTTAGACAGAAGTCTTTCAACCAGGTTTTCTAAGTTAACCCAACAACATAGCCCCATCTTCATTAAATTGATATAATATGTATTATATATAATATGTACATACTATATAAATATATATCACATCACATTAGGAGCAGCATAAATAAAAGATCTTGAAGAAAAAAAGAATATCAGAAAGAGAATACAACCATGTACTACAACTGTGATTCAACTAAGAAAATCTAAAGTTATTAAGTAGCAATAACTAAAACACTTAGGAGTAGAACATCCAAGAAATTTAGATCATGACTAAATATATGCAATAATGAGTTAAAATGTTTAAAGAAAGAGCTAAATAAACAAATGAAGACAGAAGACATATTCAAAGACATTATGAGTTAGACTCCCTTTTCTGACAAGAAATTAACACACAAACAGGAAAGACACTTAGAATTCCAGAAAGACAAAACTAAAGTAGAATGTTGCTCTCACAAATGACAGCAGTTGGGTCATAAGTATAAATGAAAAATTATTAAAATTTTACAAGTGTCCACATCACATGCAAGGCTTTCTGCTGAAGTTGTAGGCCTGAATCTGGAGCCCAGTAAAGGCATGGCCTCCAGGAAAGCAGGTGGAGCTGTGGGTTTGAAAAAGGAGCTTAGGGTATGGTTGCAGTTTATAGGTGTATGATTTGCTTTTAGGGTAGTTGGTGGGCATATGGTATATAATGGGCTCTTATCTGAAATTGGTGTGGCCTCTAGGAAACCCAGCAGAAAGTTCATAACATTTTTAATTAGTTAATAATATTCCTTATTGTAAACTTCATGCCCTAGTACGTTCCTCTGCTGATAGGTCTATTTTCAAATTCTCATTCCTACGAATAGAGAGGAAACATTTGTGGAATAGCAAGAGTTTCTGCAGTGGAATATAAAGTTTTTTGAGGATATGGTTTGTCTTGGTTTCTATTTTATTGTTATGCAAGAGACACCATGACCAAAGTGTCTTATATATAATTGCAAAATTGTTACAGTTTCTAAGGTATAATTCATGAAAATTATGTCAAGAATCATGTCTGCAGGCAGGCAAGGAGTTGGAGCAGTATCTGGGAGCTTACATTTCATCTACAAGCCTATGGCAAAAAGATCAAGACTGGGTCTGGCCTAGGCTTTTGAAACCTGAAATCTCATTCTCAATGACACTCCTTCTCCCTAAAAATGACTAAAATCTCAGGCTATTGCAAAAGCTATTGGTTTCTGACTATAAACTGAGGGTAATATCCTCAGTTTTTTATGATAACACACATACCTAATTGAACATAACAATATTGAGCTGGTGCCTAATTAGTGCCTTTGCCTCTACTGACTAGTTCCTGGTACTAGAATTTTCATGGTACTAACAGGTACTCTGCATACTATTAAGGAGAAAAGTAAACACTATACCAAGTTAAAAGCCTGAGATCTACAATACTGACCTTTCTACATGCTATGATGGTAGAACAGTGTCAAGATGCTGTGATGGTTATCATCTACTCTAATTGGATCTAAGTTTATTTCACAGGATATAATTCTTGTCCAAAAGTGTATTAGTGCCCATGAGACGTAGACTAAATAGGCCATGGTCCTAGAGGAAAACTAAATAATATTACTATAGCAACATAGCAATAGAATATTTCCTAGTAACATCCTACCTTATTCATAGATATATCCCTCACTCAGTCATCATCAGAGAAGTTTTCACATAGATTAGATGGGAACTTGCACAGAGAACCACAACTAGATAACATGTATACACTGAAAGATTTAGAGCATACTGTCTTAAATTATATAATCATAATCATAATCATACTGTCTTAAATTATATAATCATAATCATAATCACATTGCTCAGAGCTCAAGGAGCAAAGCAGTAAAGACTGGAATATGTTACTACCAATAGTAGAAGGATTTCTCTAAGAAACAGTGTCTTCTAGAGACTAACAGTCTGAGGTATATATGAAAACCTGCCACAAAATCTTGTACCATACCCAGGGACTTCACAGGTTCAAAACAAGATGAGGTGTCAGAGTTCAGTAGGACTCAAACTAAGAAGCTATCTGGAATTGATATGTGATTTCAAGGGAATAAAATTAATATTCTTCAGTGAAGTCTGAGTATGTTCAACACAATTAATGGAGGTGCTATACCTACCTACTATGCAGTAGATGGCCAACATAAAAAAAATTCCTCAGTAATACTTTTGTAAAATTGTTTATTGGGAGTATTTTAATAGACTTTTCTTGTATATGATGGTTGCTAATTTTATGTTTTTATTTTTTATTGTGTATATGTGTGTATATTTCTTATGTTTTTCTCTTTTTATTCCTTTTTGTTTGCCTGATTTTGATTGAAGAGAAGAGTTTGTTCGATATTTATTTATAGTGAGTGCATAGAAGTCATGGGAAGAATTAAAAGAGGGAAAATATGATAAGAATAAATTGCATGGAAAATCCTACTTAAAAAAAAAAGATCTTTATCACTACACTGAGGATTTTTGTCTGGCTATACATGGTAGACCCTTCAGGAATCATAGCCACAATGTAGTGAGTCACGGCTAACTAAGGTCACCCCCACTGATTCTGGGGTGCTTCCTATATCACAGGACTCTGTGTCATCCTGGAGATATCCCTCCACCTCCTCACCCCCATCAGTTACAGAATTCATTAACTTTTCATGGTTATCTAGCCATCTCTCCTGTTCTTCCCCACACCAGATCCCTATTCCCCCATTCTTCTTTGTATCCCCCTGCCTCCCTCACCATTTGCCTCTCTCTTTTTAAAAAAAAATTTACTTACTTATGTATGTATGTATATATGTATATATGTATGTATGTATTTATTTATTTATTTATTTATATATATATTTATTTATTTTATGTATGTGAGTACACTGTGACTGTCTTCAAACACACCAGAAGAAAGCATTGCAGTTTCCGTTACAGATGGTTGTGACTCTACCATGTGGTTGCTGGGAATTGAACTCAGGACCTCAGAAGAACAGTCAGTGCTCTTACTCCCTGAGTCTTCTTTCCATCCCTACCATCTTTCTCTTAAGACTATGTTATTTCCCCTTCTAAGTGAGAGTCAAGCTTCTTCACTTAGACCTTCCTTCTTTAGCTTATTTGGGTCTGTGAACTCTAACATGCATGAGCCCCGATGGTGTGATTATGACGCCAAACCACCCACAAATCGTTCAACCCAAAATTTATCTTCTCTACAAGTAATGCAGGCAGGAGGGAGGGAGCAGAGACTGAAGGAATGACCAACCTATAACCGGTCCAACTTGAGACACATACCATAAGCTAGCACCAATTTTAAAACTATTAATGATACTCTTATGCCTGCAAACAGAAGCACATTGTCCACTTAGAGGCTCCACCTAGCAGATGACCCAGACAGATATAGACACCCACAGACAAACAATGGATGGAGCTGGGAGGACTCTATAGAAGAATAGGAGGAAGGATTGTGGCAACAAAAGAAACGGAACTCCACCAAAAGACCAGCAGAGTGAACTATTCTGAGCCTGTGAGGTTCTTATAGAGTCTGAACCACCAACCAAAGAACATACACAGGGTGAGCATAGACCTCTCCACTCATATGTAACAGACAATGATGCTTGATACTTGTGTGAGTCCTGAATATCAGGAACAGGGTTCTATCTCAAAAGCTGTTGTCTGTGTATGGGATATGTTCTACTAGCTAGGCTGCCTTAACTGGCCTCAAAGAGAGGGAGATGGCTAGCCTTGCAGAGAGGGCACCCACCTGCTCACAGAAGGGAAGAAGGATGGGGTAAGGATGTTGGGAGGAGGTGACCTATAGGAGGGCAGTGATAAGGACAAAAAGTAAATAGCTAAAAAATTTAAATGAAATTTTTAGAGAAGGTCATGGATAAGGTAGAGAAAAAAGAGTGGTCTGTGGGAGATTTCAGGGGGAAAAAGTTGAGGGAGAAGATTTAACCATGTTATCTCAAAAGCTAAATGAAATAATTTAGGCATTCTGTTTCTAGTGTATCTGAATTATCAAAGTTCTGAAATAATAACAATCAGAGCTTACACAGAAAATGAAGAGACCTTTAAAGTTTTCATGTTTTACTTTAAAAAAAAACTTCATGTATATTTACTTGTGTTTTTTTTTTTTTGAACGTCTGTTACTTCATTTATATAAAAATATTTTATGGGGCTGGCAGGTGGCATGAAAGACCTTGGGCACAATCTCTGCAGCCAACACCCAGAGGAAGCTCCACTCCAGATGCCCTTACATGCCCAGAATCAGAGGTGAGGAGGACACAACATCTGTCCTAACACCAGGAGTAACTGTGACAGTGGGACCAGGCACACAGGAAATCTGCTAGCCCAGTGGCTCAGATTGTTACCTGTCTATCTGGGCTGGTGCCCTGAGCAGACCTTGAGCACAAACTCTGCAGCCAGTACCAGAAAAAAAAAAGAAAAGTAAAAAAAAAAAAGAGGAAACTTCACTCCCAGGTGCTTTAACAAGCCCAGGATTACAAGATCCCAGAATCACAGGATCATAGAGATAGCTTGACTCTGAAGAGTTCTGACACAACCAGGATCACAGGAAGGACAGGCCTAGGCCCCAGTCAGATTTAGCAAGGGCAGGTAGAACTAGAGATAACCAGATGACATAAGACAAGCATAAGGATATAAGCAACACAAACCAAGATTACTTGGCATCCTCAGAACCCAATACTCCCACCATATCAAGTCCTGGACATGCCATCACATTGGAAAAGCAAGATTCAGATATAAAATCACTTCTCATTGATGATGATATAGGACTTTAAGGAAGACATAAATAGCACCTTCAAAGAAATACAGGAGAGGGGCTGGCAAGATTGCTCAGCAGATAAGAGCACTGACTTCTATTCCAAAGGTCCTGAGTTCAGATCCCACCAACCACATGGTGGCTCACAACCACCCAGAACATCCAGGAAATCCAAGATGCAAGGAGAAGACCAAACCTAAGGATAATAGGTAAAGAAGAGAATGAAGACTCCCAGTGTAATGGGCCAGTAAATATCTTCAATAAAATTATAGAAGAAAACTTCCCTAACCTAAAGAAAGAGATGCACATGGACATACAAGAAGCCTACAGAACTCCAAATAGACTGGACCAGAAAAGAAATTCCTCCTATCACATAATAATAAAAACACCAAGTGCATTAACAAGGAAAGAATTTTAAAAGCAGTAAACGAAAAAGATCAAGTAACATATAAAAGGCAGGCCTATCAGAATTACAGCAGATTTCTCACCAGAGACTATGAAAGCTAAAAGATCCTGGGCAGATGTCATACAAACACTAAGAGAACACAAATGTCAGCCCAGGCTACTATACCCACCAAAACTCTCAATTATCATGAATATAGAAAACAAGATATTCCATGACAAAACCAAATTTATACAATATCTTTCTACAAATCCAGCCCACAAAGGATAATAGATGGAAAACATCAACATAAGGAGTGAAACTGTACCCTAGAAGAAGCAAGAAAGTAATCTTTCAACAAATCCTCACAAACCTAATTCTACCTCTTACAACAAAACAAAAGGAAGTAACAATTACTTTTTCTTAATATCTTAATATGAAAGTTAATATTACCAACATATCCTAATTGATTGAAATTCAAAAATATGAGGAATGAGAAATTTGTTGATTGCAACCCGATGGTTTCTCTAATTTGGAAATTGGAGAAATAGGTCCAATATCATACAATACATATACACTTTCAGCTTGTTTGTACATGACAGTGTCTTAATGTATGTAACATAAGGGTCTTGAAATCTTGCTTCTCCTATCCCAGCCTCTCTATTAGTAGGATTATTTATTTCATGTTTTTTACACTATACTATGGTTTTCAGAACAGCTTATATATTTCAAAAGTATTTATATACCCATCAGAATTGTAGACAATTAAATTGGGAAGGGGCTTGTAAGAGAAGGTCAAAGAGTAAGAATGAATGCTTTGCTTGACATTTGTAACTCTTGTATCAAGTTTGAAGAAGACATTATAAGTTACTCTTTCTCTGAGTTGAATGCTTTTCCAAATTTTTACAGCCAATGAACTAAATTCTTACCCTCAACTAATGTCTGTGCCACCCTCCAAGCAGAACCATTGTTCATTGAAACAGTTCATGAATGACTTTATGAATAGACCATCTTAATACACACACCATTTCTTAAATGAATGTAAACTGTTCTCTGTGGGCTGAGAATAAATTCACTCACTCAAGTCAAATAGCTTTGAGCATAGCAGGAAGTCTGTATCCAAAAATCATGCCTACAATTCATTCCTTGGCCCAGCAGAACTGTCAACTCTCAGTTTAGCTCTGATGGAGGTAAAATCCTTTGGTGATGTGAGGGTCATTGAAGTACAACCTTATTAAAATGAAATCCAATGTCTAAAAATTGTTCTTATTTTGGGCTTGTACCACAGTAAAAGCCAAGATTTTAAACTCTACTAAATACAAAGCAAACAAACAAATAAACAAAAACACTTTATATATTTATGCTCATTTAAGAAAATGCTAGTAGTGATGTATTATTTTGAAATATATAGTTAATATGTTTGGAGTTATTTAAAATTTATATTGAGAAAAACATATTTTCAGTATTGCTGTAGACAAGCATCTACATAAGACTCTTAAACTGATTGTTGTTTTATATCAAACAACTTTTATAATACTAATTTTTATTGTTATAATATTTTATAAATTTTAAAGAATATTTCAAAAAAGAAATTGTAGGTATTGAAGGGGGTCTCTGGGAGGAGTTGGGATACAAAAGGGAAACAAGAATGTGATGCAATCTATTTACTTAAAATATGTTTTTAAATGTTAACAAATTCAGATAAATTGAAATCATGTAACTTTTCTCATAATGCAATAAAAGTTAAAAATAATATTTTACATACAATTTTAATGAACAATTACTCAGGTTTCTCTTAAAGGGATTGTAAAAATGCATATTAACATGTATGTTAGGATAACAGGGATCAAAAAATATACTACTTGATCAAGAGATTGTAAAGACACACAATGATATTTATACAGATATGGAAATACCTGAAACAAAGACTTGATAAAAATCCTGTAAGACTCTCATACTGTTTTTTTGGTCAGAAATATATTGTCCAAACTGGAGAAAAAGCATCAAAATTAAAGAAATAGAATAAACACAAGGGCTGGATAGATGTCTCAGTTGTTAAGAACACTGACTGCTCTTCCAGAGGTTCTGAGTTCAATTCCAAGCAACCACATGGTGGTTCACAACCATTTATAATGGGATCAGATACCCTCTTCTGGTGTGTCTAAAGATAGCAACAGTATACTCACATACATTAAATAAATAAATAAATAAATAAATATTTTTTAAAAAGAATAAACACATATTAACATGAACATTATCAAACAAGGTTTTGTACTTTTTATATTTCTATTTTTATTAGAATCAAATCAATTCATGATAACCATAAAACACATTAGTAAAAAGTAATCTAGTCAATGCCTGTCATTAATCAAGATTAAAGTTGAAATTAGTAATAAAGTTGAAAATGTAAAACTTTGGTGGAGCTTTCCTGACTTAAAAGGGAAGGTATACTCAGACATCTAATTAATAAGATTTGATTATGAGAAAAATTAGAGGAAGAGCCTTAAGAGAGTTAATTCCCAACAGTCTCTAGCTGAAATAAATGGATCTAACTATTGTTCAGATGCAAGAGAAGACACTCATAGCATAGGAAGACATTCATCTAAGGTAGGATTCTAAATGAAATGCTTTCCAACAAAATAAATTCCATTTCCTTTTCTTGAAAATCAATAAAACTCAAGCTGATGAATGTGTAAATAAATTGTTTAACCCTGAATTATTAGGAAGAAAAGAGAGAAAACAAGTTCTTTTTTATGGTCAGCGATATTCTTCTTTGAACCTTAACAAATTTTATGTCTCTCCGTTTTTATTAGTAGAGAGAATTTTAAGAGGACAACATGGTTTTATATCAATGCAGAATGCAAGTTATTTGATCCTGTAGGAAGACATACTATTTGTCAGGTGGTTGCCACATGCCAATTTAGAGTTTGCTCTAGACTTAGTCAAATAATTCTGGTCATTCCAAAGAGAAGTTTCTGATATTTGTTCATCCAAACCCACATGCAAGAAAAACAAATGAATCTGTAAAAATACACATTTCACATCCCACATTCTAGTTCTCATATTAATCAAGGGTATAAACAGCTGCCTGCAATAAATACACAACAGTAGGTCTACAAAATAAATAGAGGACTGTAATTTTCAATTTCTGTTATAGGGAGAGAAAAAAAACATTTTTTGTGAAAAGAGTGACACAAGGTATTTCAACCACTTCAGGGCTGGCCACATGTTCAGTAATGACCAACAGATAATGGACTCTGCAGGTTGATTGCTTTGCCTTTACCTGGTTTCATGTTAGTGGTTCCCCACCCCCGCAGGGGAAGGGTATTTTATTTTGTTTTCTTGATTTGGGGATTTTGTTATTTTTGAGTTTTGGTATGCTTTTGAGAACGATATTAAAATTTGTTGGATAGTGATCACGAGAGTATCTAGAAGGACTTGGAGAGAAGAAGAATATGACCAAAATATATTTAAACTTAAAAATTTGTTTTAGATAATGAAAACATAACAAAAAATAAAACTTAAAAAAGGCAAATTTGGAAATCAAAAACCAGCAGAAAAGTTTGCTGTTTTCTGTCACAATTTATTCCTCTTCTCAGTTTTATTTATTTATTTGTTTTTTGTCATTTGTGCTCATGTAAGTGATATTTAGATGTGGTACATAATGGTAATTAGTGACAGACATTTCAGTAAATGACTTTTTCTTCCTTTAATAACTTAATACCATAACTCTTTTTATATAGTAAATCATAGATATCTGCTACTGACAAATGCTGTTGAAGCAAAATTAGTGACTAATATCAGAACCTTATTCAGCATATGACATTTTCTATTATTAATCATTATTTTTGTTATTATTATTATATTGTTTAATATCACCTATAGCCTATCAGATATGGAACTAGGTTCTATATATTTAAATATACTGCTTAATAATAAGTACAAGAGGAAATCAAAGTTATACAGATCAAATATTATATGAGCATTTAGATACAAAGGTATCTATGAACCTCCTACTTCTTGCTTTTATAACTTTACTGTACTGATTTATACATTTTTTCAAATTTTTTTCAGACTTACTAAAAATTTATTGAAGGGTTAAATAATATTATGCTTAGTTAAATTCAATACTGTTCTACACTTGTCCAGTAAAAATGAATACTAAACTATTACTGTATTGTGTCTTTTGTAAATTTTTAGACCAAAACCAAGAAATCATGGATAAGGGGAACTGCTCCTCATTGACAGAATTTCTCCTTTTGGGAATTACCAATAACCCTGAGGTAAAAGTGTTTTTATTCACTATGTTTATAGTTATTTATCTCACTAATCTCCTGACAAATGTTGGAATGATCATTTTGATCAGAATGGATCCCCAGCTTCACACACCAATGTACTTTTTTCTCAGCCACCTGTCTTTCTCTGATCTTTGCTATTCCACTGCAGTTGGTCCCAAAATGCTTGTAGACCTCCTGTCCAAGAACACATCTATTCCTTTTCTTGGCTGTGCTATACAGTTCTTCACTTTCTGTATATTTATAGATGCTGAGTGTGTGCTGCTGGCAGTGATGGCATTTGATCGATATAAGGCCATTAGTAACCCCCTACTGTATGCAGTAGACATGTCCAGGAAAGTGTGCTTCCAATTATTGACTGGTGTTTATTCTGTGGCATTAGCAGATGCTTTGATTCATACAACATTGACATTCCACTTATGTTTCTGTGGGTCTAATAAGATTAATCATTTCTTCTGTGACATTCCTCCAGTGTTAGTACTGTCTTGTTCAGATACACAGGTCAATGTGTTAGTCATATTTACCGTTTTTGGTTTTATTGAACTGAGCACCATCTCAGGAGTTCTTGTCTCCTATTGTTACATCATCTCATCAGTCTTGAAGATCAACTCTGCTGTTGGGAGGATAAAAGCTTTCTCTACCTGTACATCACACTTGACTGCTGTTGCAATTTTTCAAGGAACTATGCTCTTCATGTATTTCCGGCCAAGTTCTTCCTACTCCCTAGATCAAGATAAAGTGACTTCCCTTTTTTATACCCTTGTAATACCAATGCTTAACCCTCTGATTTATAGTTTGAGGAATAAAGATGTGAAAGAGGCACTCCAAAGAATAAGAAGTAAAATGTGTTTAAAATAATTGGCTTATATGTATGACAAACTTCACTATCCTCACTACACTGGTCTGTAGAATTTCCTCTGCATATATGTTATGGCTGTTGGTCTGGTATATTTGTGAAAGAGTTGTATCTCTCAGTTTTTTGTCTTGACTTAGGACTCTTTTTCTCATATTGGTTTGCCTTTTCCAGCCTAGATACGAGGGCTTTTTCCTTGTCTTATTGTATCTTGTTTTGTCCTATTTGGCTGTTGTCTATTGAAGGCCTGCTCTTTTCTGAAGAGGAAAGAAAATCTACATGGATCTATAGGATGGGAAGATGAAAAAGAGCTGGAGAGAGTGGATGGAGAGTGTGGTTAGGTTGTATTCTATGAGAGAAGAATCTGTTTTCAGTAAAATAAAAATATAAATGCAATTTCATGATATTTCAAGGATAAAAAAAGAATTTATTTTTATATTTTATTGTATTTTTTAGCTCTGGAGATGAAATCCAGAACACTGTGAATATCAATCAAGTATCCTAAAAATATATATACATATATATATATGCATATATATGTATACATATAAGTTTATATACATATGTACTCCAGAGCTTGTACATTTTATTTTATTCATATTAAGCTTTATGGAATGGGAAATGGTAGCATGAGAAAAACATGTCTACTGGATATGATAGATGTTAATTATAGGGACACTTAAATAAATTATCATTAGTCTAAAAATAATTTGGGGTCAAATGTCATAAGCCTAAATATGAAAGAAAAGTTTATTAGCTGGATCTATTAAATCACAGAATTTAGAAGGTAACATAAGCACAGGGGAAATTTTCAATAACAAAACACCACTAGCTTATGTGCTAAGATCAAGAATTGACAAATGGGACCTCATAAAATTGCAAAGCTTCTGTAAGGCAAAAGATACTTTCAATAGGACAAAACTGCAACCAACAAATTGGGAAAAGATCTTTACCCATCCTTTATCTGATAGAGGGCTAATATTCAATATATACAAAGAACTCAAGAAGTTAGACTCCAAAGAGCCAAATAACCCTATTAAAAATGGGGTACAGAGCTAAACAAAGAATTCTCAACTGACAAAAACCAAATGGCTGAGAAGCATCTAAAGAAATGTTGAATATCCTTAGTCATCAGGGAAATGCAAATCAAAACAAACCTGAGATTCCACCTCACACCAGTCAGAACAGTTAGGAAAAAAAACTCAGATGACAGCAGATGCTGGCGAGGTTGTGGAGAAAGAGAAACACTCCTTCATTCCTGGTAGGACTGCAAGCTGGTACAACCACTCTGGAAATCAATTTGGTGGTTCCTCTGGAAATTGGACATTGTACTACCAAAGGACCCAGTTATACCACTCCTGGGCATATATCCAGAAGATGATCCAACATGTAATAAAGACACATGCTTCACTATATCCATAGCAGCCTTATTTATAATAGCCAGAAACTGGAAACAACCCACATGTCCCTCAACAGAGGAGTGGATACAGAAATTGTGGTACATCTACACGATGGAGTACTACTCAGCTATTAAAAACAATGAACTTATGAAATTCTTAAGGAGATGGATGGATCTGGGGAATATGATCCTGAGTGAGGTAACCCAGTCACAAAAGAACACACATGGTATGCAAGTGGATATTAGCACAGAAAATCAGAATACACAAAGTACAATCCACAAACCACAAAAAACTCAAGAAGTAGGAAGACCAAAGTGTGGATACTTCATTCCTTCTTAAAATGCAGAACAAAATACCCATGGAAGGAGTTGCAGAGACCAACTATGGAGCAGATAGTGAAGAAAGGACAATCCAGAGACTGCTCCACCTGGGAATCCTTCCCATATTCAATCATCAAATCCAGACACTATTGTGGATGCCAGCAAGTGCTGGCTGACAGGAGCCTGATATAGCTGTCTCCTGAGAGGCTCTGATAGTACCTGACTAATACAGAAGTAGAGGTTCATAGCCATCCATTGGACTGAACACAGAGTCCCCAATAAAGAAGCTAGAGAAAGGACCCAAGGAGCTGAAGGGTTTGCAGCCTCTTAGGACAAACAACAATCTGAACTAACTTGTACCCTCAGAGCTCCCAGGGACTAAAACTTCAACCAAAGTGTACACATGGTGAGGCTCATGGCTCCAGTAGCATATGTATAGCAGAGGATGGCCTAGTTGGTCATCAAGGGCAGGAGAGGCCCTTGGTCCTGTGAAGATTCTATGCCTCAGTGTAGGGGAATGCCAGGGCCATGAAGTGGGAGAAGGTGGGTTGGTGAGCAGGGGGAGGGAGGATGGACCATAGTTTTTATTATTTTATTTTCTTTCTTTTTTTTTTGGAAGGGAAACTGTGAAAAGAGATATTATATGAAATATAAATAAAGAAAATATCTAATAAAAATGGGAACAAAAAAGAATATAACCTGGGGCCAAGAAACCATAATCTGGATAGCACAGGATGCACAATAGAAACAAGCATGAATTGGGAAAAAAGTCAACAAATGATTCCTAATGATATTCTGTTATACTCATAGACTGTTGTGGAGCCCAATTGTCAGCAAATGGCTTCACACAGCAACTGATGGAAATAGATGCAGACCCACAGCCAATCATTAGGCAGAGCTTGGGGAATCCCACAGTAGAGGGAGAGGAAGGTTTGCAGAAGCCAGAGAAGTCAAGGACACTTACTACAAGAAAAACCACAGAATAACTAACCAGGGTCCATAGGGGCTCACAGAGACTTAATGGTCAACCAGGGGGGGCCTGTCCTAGCACCTGCTTTGTACATATGTTATAGATGTGTTGCCTGATCTTCTTGTTGGATTCCTAGAAGTGGGAGCAGGAGCTGTCTCTAATTCTGTTGCCTACTTTTGAAACTGTTTTGCCCTACTGGGTTGCCTTGTCTAGCATTAATAGAAGAGGAGGTCCCTAGTCATACTGCGACTTGATATGCCATGGATAGTTGATATCCACAAAGGATGGTCCTTTTCTGAAGAAAAACAGAGGAGTAGTAGATAGGAAGAGGTAGGAAAAGTGGGGAGGAGGGGATGGGGAGAAAAGAGGGAAGGAAAACCTGTGGTCAGTATGTTAAGAAAAGAAAAGAAAAAAAAAGGAAAGTATAATCTGCAAAGGACTGACAACTTTGGAGCCAAGCAAGCAGTTGAAATAAAATTGGGCTTAGCATAAACACATTACTCCTAATAGTCACAAGAAAAGTAGACAATAAAATAAAGTAAGATGAATTCTTAGTGTCCTTGGTTTAATTTTACATGTATAAAAACATAACAAAGTATATCATATTGATTTTTAACTCTCCTACTCCTTAAAACTCCTCCCAACTTCAGACACTCTTTTTATTTCTATTTTTGTAATCCACTTAGACCAATTAACATTGCCCATATTCATATAGGGTTATCAACTGAAACACATACAATTATAAGAGGTAACAATACTAAAGCAAACACCCTGTTCTCCACTCATCAGCCATCAATTGAATAGAGTAACACAGCTAAGGGTAGAACATCATGAGTCACACAACCAAACTTGCTTGAATGTTGACATAATGAATCTTGTATAGGGAGGGAGCAACTAGTGATATGAATTCATAAGACCAATGGTCCTCTGCCTAACAGACATCATTTCACAGCAGTTTCCCCTCCCTCTGATTACAGTCCTTACAGTCATTTGGCTTCTCTTTCACTGTGCTCTTTGAGTCTTGGGACTAGTAGATATGATATGTATGTTATTATGTGAACATTCAACAGTGACTTCTTTTCTTTATTTTGACCAATTGTAGGTCTCTGTATTAGCTCCTATCCCATAAATTTTGAACTGTGAAAGCTGTATTAATTCCCTATCACCTGATGAATGTGAAATAAAAATATGGCAACTACATACAATGCTTCCTGGCTTATTTTAGAGTAATTTTTAATCTAGCAACATGGCTGTTCTGACAACATGGCTGTTCTGTTCATCGCAGCCAGTTATAATCTACCTGGAATGCCTTTAATCCCTAACAATAAAGGTAAGTTTACTTTATAGAAGGAAGAACCATGTTTGAAAGTGATATATGATTGAAGGATAGAAAATAATGATGAATCAGAGAAAGATTTAACAGAATGAGGTAAGATATGACCAATGATATGAGAAAAGAAGAGGAATCCAGAGTACTTAAGGGCAGCGAGAAAGAAAAACATGGTGTAGTGTGGTATGGTATATGGTGTGTGTATGATAGTTTTAACAGGACAGTTTTTCATAGACAGGTTATATAAAAAGCAACCTTGACACCATGAAGACAAAATTGACCTGAGAATGAGAAAGGGCTAGAAGATTAGAACATATTGCCAAAGCTATTATGAGGCCAGGCAGAGCAATTCAGTCAGAAGCTGAGAAAAGCTGGACTGAATCAGTCATCTTGGAAGGCTAGATTGTATGGGGGCTAGAGATTCTAGGCTTAGGCCTAGATATAAATTGAGCAAAGAAGAAAATGCTCTAAGCTCAGCCCAAGCTATGTATTTGCACAGGTTGGGTACAGCTCTCATCCTTCCACTTCATCTGAGAAAATAAAAATGACATTAAAACTTAGACATGGAAAGGTTTTTGGGTGAGTTGGTGTCCTTCTCCCTCCATTGGAGGGTTCCTGCATGGCTATAAGAGATGACTACTTCAGGTTTCATATCCACACAGCTAAGGTCACCCTCATTGGTTTTTTGAAAACTCCACAATCCCAAGTCTGTGGTATGTACTTGAGATGTCCCACTCCCCACCTCCCTTGCAAGCTTCATACTTCCATTTATTCTCCTGGCCCTCTGTCCTTCTTTTTTTCTCTCTCTCTACACCTAATCTTAACCTCCCAACCATTTATCGCCATCCCCACTCCCACTCAATTCCCTCTCTCCATCTACCTCCTATGACTATTTTATTCTGAATTCTAGATAGTATTCAAATATTCTCATTAGGCTTCTCTTTGTTTTTAGCTTCCATGGGTCTGTGGGGTGTGGTATTGTTAACCTGTATTATATGTCTCATATACAATTATAAGTGAATACATACCATGTATGTCATTTTGGGTGTACAAAATAATTTCAGGGACAAACATGAAACAAAGACTGAGAGAATGACCAAATAATACCTGCCACCACTTGAGAACCATCCCTTGGGCAAGCACCAATCCCTGCAGTCAGGAGGGTAGCATAATTAGCCCCTGAGAGGTTCTACTCAGCAACTGACTAAAACATAGGCAGAGACCTACAGTCAACCATTGGATGGAACTTGGCTACTATTATGGACAAGTTGCACAAAGTGTTGAGACACAAGAGGATAGGAATTTCACATGAAGATCAACAGAGTTGATTAATCTGGACTCTTGAGAGCTCTCAGAAACTGAGTGACTCTCCAAAGAGCATACATGAGCTGAACTAAGATGCTTAGAAGATGTGCAGCTCATTTTCCATGTTGCTCCCCCAACAACTAAAGCCACAGGGGCTGTCCCTAAAGCTGTTACCTGCCTGTGGAATCAGTTTCCCATCTGGCTCTTTGTATGGCTTCAGTAGGAGAGGATGCCCCTAACCCTGAAGAGACTTTATGCTCCAGTGTGGAGGATACCCAAGGGAGGTATAGTGTCCACTCTCTCAGAGGGTAAGGGGAGGGGGGGTGGGAGGAAGAGTGATAGCAGTCAGGAGATTTAAATGAATAAATTAGTTAATGGGAAAGAATATAGGTAGATATTGCTATAGAGAGGCCTTATATTTAGTGTTTTTTTAAATTTTGTTTAACTTAGGATATCTATAAAATCCAAGGAACCCCCAAAAGTATAATGGGTGGGGAAGAACATATTTTAATGAAGGATATGGAAAAAACACAAAATGTTATTAATAGAGAGAAGGATAATAGGAAGGGCAAGATGTAGATGGACAGAGGGTGCAGAGAGGAAAGTAGCAAACTAGCAATGGTACTTGGGGTGAAAATCTGGAATTAAGGATGTTTATAAAGCTACATGGATATTACTACTTAATACGTATTTCACATGGATACTTGTTACTTAATAATTATTCAGTAAATGGATCTCTGGATTATTTGCGGTGACACACCAGTATATGCTGGTCAGTGTTGTGCTTTTTTATAGAAGATTTCTATTTATAAGAATTTACTAAATGCAAACTTATCATTTTAAAACAAAATGTAAATGGATGCACTATTATGAATTATAACACAGTAAGCATGGGTATCATGAATTGCACTATACCTTACAAAGTGGCTATTCAGGGAGCTTCCTCCACAGGTGCTATGCATTATCAGGACAATTACATTTATGCAATTTAGTGTGCTGCTAATAATTGTGTAGCATGACATAGCATTATAAACCCAGGATAAGGAAACTGAAGTATTCAGGTAAGATAAAATTACAATTTTAGAGCTCAATTTGTTGCCTTTACATGGCTCCAGCAGCATATGTATAGCAGAGGATGGTCATCAATGGGAGGAGAGGCCCTTGACCCAGTGAAGGTTCTATGCCCCACTGTTGGGGAATGCCAGGGCCAGTAAGCAGGAGGAGGTGGGGTGTTGAGCAAGGGGAGGGGGGAGGGATCAGGGGTTTGTTTTAGTTTTTGTTATTTTATTTTATTTTTGGATGGGAATCTGGGAAAGGAGATATTGTAAATAAAGAAAGCATCTAATAAAAAAATGTCCTTCTTAATTCCAATGACTGGTTCAGTTTTAAACAGTGACAGAGATGGGATGTGAGTATGTCTCCATTCTCCTTTAACAAAACAGTCCTTTAGACCACAATAGGAAATAGAGTATAAGTAAAATGTTTCATTAAAATACTCAAGATTTTCTTCTGTAGCAGGGCTGTTTGTGTTCTATTTTTGTTTTGTGTGTTTGTTTATTTTCATCATCTATGATAACTATTTAGGATTCTATTGATATTTGGTATTTTGAAAACAACAACAACAACAACAACAACAAACTTTGGGCATAGGATTCCAGAACAGTTTTATTATTTATAGATCTCATATCTTTGTTGCCGATGGAAAAATGATACATTTTGAATTCTATGATATCACATTACACTAAATATTATGTAACAAAACATCACTATTGTTACCATACCCACCTCTAATTTGTATTATGACTTGCCAATTTTATCCTCAAATGCCTTTTGCTGAGGGAAGAGAGCTGGTTAAAAATATTCTATATAGGAGGAAATGACCAAAATATCTTATATAGCAAAATATAAATGCAGTATTTAGATCTCTATCCGAATGAGAATGCAATGACATAAATATCTAAATACTAAGTCCATATTAAGAGTGTATAGTGTCATATTAGTAATTAGAGAGTGCATTTTGAATACCCCAAAAATATCACATTTCTGATTTTTCCTCATTTTCAAATCATCGATTTAAGTAGGAGCAACTAATTATTTGGTAAATTAATTACACTCAAATTTTCCTTGAATGAGTTATACACATGCATTTTTAATTTGTAGTCATCATTTTACCTCACACAATTTTTATTCTTATTCTTAATAATCATTCATTGGGGTATCTACCTGAAAATAATTAACATGATACTTTTACTGATCTTCTATTTGTAAATAACTCTGTATGACTACACCTATGTGCCATGAAGAGGAAATCAAACAAGACCCACTCCCTATGGCCATACAAGAAGTATTGAATACAGATGAATCATTTTTATAGAAATGATGTACAATTTAGAATTGTGAGAGAAGAGAAAAACTTTTTATGAGAAGAGCATTGCTTAAGATGACCAGAGTTGAGGAGTTTGTTGCAAAGAGAAAAGAAATGAGATAGAAAACAAAACAAAAAAAAAATAGCGATTATTACAAGAGACTATATTTTAGTTTGGTTATTGGATGTTTGGTTTTACTAAATGCTATACATACTATTAATAAGCTGTGTAGCATTTGATGTGCATCCATTTATTAACAAGGATACAGAATTAAAAGTTAAGCCTTGATCAAAGCTCTGGCTGTATTCCTCAGAGAAAAAGCTGAGATGGGAACCTAATTAATCCTGCTTATGTACAGAATAGTGAATACACACTCTAACATATTTAAAAGCCAACAGCATGACAGAAACACAGTGTGGTGGGCATAATGTCCATGTAATGGAGATAACGGCAGAATAAA
Organism: Mastomys coucha; assembly: GCF_008632895.1. Lineage (NCBI taxonomy): Eukaryota > Metazoa > Chordata > Mammalia > Rodentia > Muridae > Mastomys > Mastomys coucha. The sequence goes on along the minus strand of NW_022196897.1, from coordinate 73,966,445 downwards.
TAGTTGAGGTAAGTTTCTCAACCTCTACATTTAAACAATACGGGAAAAGATATCTTGCTTTCTTTCTTTAACCAACTAATCAAGTTCTATGGAATCAAATTCTGAGTATACCTTGATGTCAGTTAAATACAGACTGAAGTCTAACGACCATTGGGTCTTTTTGCTATACTTGTGTGAATTTAACTGCCTTCATTTGCCACTTATGTAATCTTATAAAGGATTTTATGATTTATTTAGTGACCACAGTTTCTTGGTAAAACAGCTCTGTAAGTGACACGAAAAGAAATCTGAAGTGATCTTTCCCCAATTTTTGGTCAAATACTAATAAAATAAAAAACATGACAAATCAAAATCCATGTAAGTTCCATTAGATCCATATGCCATAAGGACTTAGTATAGAAAAATCAAATTAATTTATCACTGTACATGAATAAGCTTTCTAAAATATACCTATAAAAGCAAAGATTAACATAAGAAACAGAACATGAGTACTTCAGAAGCTCCTAATATTTATAGATATCATCAGGTTATTAATAAACCAATGATACAGAGGTATTGTGTAACTTTTTTTTTCACATTGGCTTGATAATCTTCTTTTATGTGAACTTAGAGTTTGGAATCTACCTTCAGATCATAAAAGCAATGAGTGATAACAAGTAACAAATAATTGAGTGAAATGTAGCATAACCATAACATAGCAATCCCCATGAATTTATTTGTATTTGATGTGATCAGAAGAGGTTAAGCTATGACTATTTATTAATACTATAGGTATGATCTTTCAGTTAAATTTCAGCAAATGTTTTTTTTTTTATATTGTTGAACTTCATATACACTTTTGTTGTTTCTTTCATGGGAATTGTGATCTAGTAACTAGTGTTAGGCTTCTCAATTCTACAACCTTAGGATGAGCATAAAAAAAAATCTGTCAGGAGTTATTTATTAACTAAAATGAAAAAAAATCAACTATCCACTTTAAATATTTGCAAGAATTTTTAATTATCATGCCATTTGAAGAGTGATTTGTATGGAGACTATCTTATGAATATATAAAATATATGTTGCAAAATGAAATTATATTCTGAACACTGACTACAATTTTCTTGGTTTGATAGATTAAACTCAAGTCTATCTATTGTTTTAATGCTTTCTGCATCTATTCAGGCAAAGAACAAAGAAGAATGGAGGAAGCAAACTGCTCCTCAGTCACTGAATTTGTCTTACTGGGAATCACTGACGACCCTAGCATGAAAGTGGTTCTATTCATTGTATTTCTTCTCATCTATCTCGTTATTCTTGTGACAAATACTGGAATGGTTGTTTTGATTAAACTGGATCCCCATCTTCACACACCAATGTACTTCTTCCTCAGCCATCTCTCTTTCTCAGATCTCTGCTATTCTACTGCAGTTGGACCAAAGATGCTGATGGACCTAATGGTCAAGCAGAAACACATTCCTTTTGTTGGCTGTGCAGTGCAATTTTTTTTCACCTGTATCTTTGTAGATGCTGAGTGCATGCTCCTGGCAGTGATGGCCTTTGATCGATACAAGGCCATCAGCAACCCTCTGATGTATGTAGTAGAAATGTCCAGTAAATTTTGCTACCAGCTCCTAGCTGGAGTTTACCTACTAGGAATGATAGATACTGTGATACATACTATAATGACCTTTGGATTATGTTTCTGTGGATCTAATGAGATTAATCATTTTTTCTGTGACATTCCTCCTATCCTGCTACTATCTTGCTCAGATACACAGATCAATGAGTTAATCACCTTTATTATTTTTGGGTTTATTGAACTGAGCACCATCTCAGGAGTCTTGGTCTCCTATTGTTACATTATCTCATCAGTCTTAAAAATCCGCTCCACAGATGGGAGGTCCAAAGCTTTCTCTACTTGTACCTCTCACTTAACTGCAGTTGCCATTTTCCAGGGAACACTGCTCTTCATGTATTTTCGTCCGGCTTCTGCTTACTCCCTGGATCAGGATAAAATCACCTCACTGTTTTATACCCTGGTGATCCCCATGCTCAACCCTCTTATTTACAGCCTGAGAAACAAAGATGTACAAGAGGCCCTGCAGAAACTGAAAAACAAAATATTTTTTTAAATAAAGATGCATACACTAAAGAGTATAAATGTATGCATACATGCAAGCTCTCATTGTTTTATTTCGTCTACATACTATGAAATTAAAAAAAACAGAATTCTAATACACTCCTAATTAGAACATACCTGTGTTTTGTGGTTCCTAATATTTTATACATTATTATTATTATTGTTATTGTTATTATTATTATTATTATTATTATTATTGGTTTTAGAATGCATGGTGCTCTATTTTTGGAGAAATTCCAAAATTATAAATAGTTCTAAGTTTTTTTGTTATTGAATATATTTAATTTGAATCTTTGACAGATTCAACTTCCTTGTATTTTGTGTTTAAACGATTTTGTGAAAATTAATTCTTCGGCTTAGTAGAAATTATATCTTTGTTAAGCATTTTAAATAAACTAAATTATTTGTAATAAAAAAGCATGTTACTTTAAGTACTGCAAAATCTTCAAGTCTAGACCATTATGAAGTTGAGCTCTTCTGAAATGCAGACATTTAGTTTTAGGGCTAAAGAAGTACAGGCACAATTGTGAGAAGAAAATACTCTAAATGCCAGAAATGACATTTCTCCATACTGAATTAGGCAGGAAAATGAGACTTCATGAAAAGTAAGCTTCAGATGTCACATACTAGGAGCATAGTGGTACATTTTCCTATTTCTCATGTTGTTGGAGATGTTGATCATGTTAATGAAGATTTCATAAATATATTGACAATACTTTGAGCACATCCATTCTCATAAACCCCTCATGTTACTCTGTCTCCTACTTATTCCCATTTGATAATTTGAATGACTTCATCTTTGAAATTTCTATCCAGATATTAGCTCAAATTTTAGTAAAGAACCTACTGCATATTCTTGTTATATTTTTATGATTTATTTTTATTCTATAATAGTGATTTTGGGGAGGTTTGCATGTGGTATAAATAATAGAGTAGATAACATTCAGAAGAAAGGATCTTGTTTATATTCACAAGCAAAATATATTTAAGACATTAGCTGAAGTAACTGTAATCATTTGATGTTTATATGTTGTCTTCCTGACTATCAATATCATATTATACCTCAAAAAAACTTATGCAGTTTTGTATATCATTAAATATGAAATAATAGAAAAGGTAAAGAAGTGCCACTGTGAGGTCCTAGCCACTTCTGAACTTAGTCACATCCCTCCATCTTTTTTACTTACCACTTCTAAGCCAGCATTAACTGTTCACCCTGTGATTCATAAATGATACTCCATTAAAGATACCATTCTCTTTCTTAAACATTTGTCTCTGACACAATGCTGATGAAATATAAATATATATTTTTAGAACTTCAAGCCTCATAATAATAGTACAATATCTTACTTGGTATCAAGTTGTAGATCACTTTGAGTGATTTATATAGTTGAGATATTTACAGTTCTATGAAGGAAAATACTGTTGATATGGATGCTGAGGTAGCTAACAAACCAGGTATCTTTTGACATTACTCACATAGAAAGGGGGGGAAAACACTCAGCTTGTTACTTAAGAGACTTTCAACTACTCAGTCTTTCTCTGCTCAACTTTATTATGTTAAAACAATGAGGGAATTTATTTAAGACTGTAAGAATAAGACCAAATATGTAAGATCGGGGGGAAAAGTCCTTAACACACTATATTATCTATTAAAACTTTATTTGCAACTGCCTCTCTCATGTTAGTTTCTTCCCACTGCCATTCCATGATATCTTGTGTGAAAACATTCTAGAATGGTAGTAAATCTCAGAGAGTCTTCTGCTTTTCCAAAGAGCATTTGAGGGATGCTTTGAAGATTATCAAAATCATGATAGAACTAATTTATGGGAAGGAATGCTTCTGGAAAAGAACTTTCAAACTTCCACTTGTGTCATTTGTAGTAAATGTATCTAAGTCTTTCTCTTAAAAACACAATTAAAAACAAAACAAAACAAAAAAAAACAAGCACTCAAAAACAATAACAAACAGATAAACAAACTTCTACTAAAACAAGTGAAAAAAAAATCCATGGAGTTTGTTTTGTGTTAGCTAACTACTCCTGAGCATGCAGCCTCCCCTGAAGTATGGTTAACATACCCTTTGGAGAGAGCTAATTTCCCCTTTCCCAGCAGCTGCCAATTGTAAATAATTCCTTGGTTAAGAATTTTTGTGTAGGGATGAGGCGGTGGAATGGCGCTGGGTGCATGATTTTGAACAAACCCGGGTCTGTGTTTCAGAGGCACCACAGCCTGCTTGGCTGCTGGGAGCCCTGGGAGCGTTGTGAGAGAAGGAGGGGGCGGCGCTGCTGCCTAAGCACCTGGGCATCTCTCTAGAAGCAGTGCGATCACGAATGTGGTGAATAGTTTGCTTCCAGAGAACAAAATGGATACTCCTATAACTAAAGTGGATGAGGATGGTATTGAGGCTGTAACTGTATCTTCCCCATTTCCCATGGAAACAGAGCTGGAAGAAATTGTCAACATAAATTCTATTGGTGACTCTTACAGCCACGCCTATTTTCACGGAACCAACCACAATGTACAGTAACCACACTAAACAAGCTGGAGTGAATACCATAGTTTCTAAAGCAGATTCTAATACCATAGTGAAACTAGCATTTCCTAGTGGCCATCAAGAACTTGGTGCTCAGACTCCTATTACTATATCAGCCAATTAGATTATTTTAAGCCAAGTATCTCAGACATCTGATCTTAAACTTGTCAATCAGACCCTTAAACCAGATGGACAGAAGTTAATAGTAACAACTTTGGGCAAGTCTGCTTCACCAATTATTTTTGCATTACCCCATAGTCAACTACCCCAGGCTCAGAAAGTTACAGCTCAGGCTCAGCCAGGAGATGCTAAGTTACCACCGCAGCAGATTAAAGTAGTTACCATTGGAGGGAGGCCAGAGGTGAAACCTATCTTTGGTGTCTCAGCACTGACCCCAGGAAGCCAACGGATTAATACTACTCTCAGACCTCTGTGTTACAGACCCAACAGTTAAAAACAGTACAGATTGCTAAGAAACCTCGGACTTCAACTTCGGATCCAGTGATCACGAAGCTGATTTTTGCAAAACCAATTAATACCAAAGCAATTATGGGACAGACAACTCAAGCATCTCCAGTCGTCATCACAGGTAGGGTTCTTTCACAGTCTACTCCTGGAACTCCATCAAAGACTATAACAATATCAGAAAGTGGTGTTTTTGGATCAACTTTAAACTCTACAACACAGACACCAAATAAGATAGCCATCTCACCTTTGAAGTCGCCATATAAGACAGTGAAATCAGCTGTGCAGACCATCACTGTGGGAGGAATGAGCACATCACAGTTTAAGACCATCATTCCTCTGGCAACTGCTCCGAGTGTCCAACAGAATCAAGTGCCTGGAAGCAAGTTTCATTATGTCAGAATTGTTACTTCCAGAACAGCCAGTAGCTCAGCCCAGCCAGTCAGAGCCCCAGGGTAAAAATGCAGCCTCTACAGCAAGCAAAACCAGTGTTTGTTACTACAACCCCTGTAAGGATATCAGTTCCCTTTGTCTAAGCTCAGGCCATTAAGCAAGTTGTTCCAAAACCAATCAATTCAACTTCACAAATTGTAGCTACTAGCCAGCCACAGCAGCGGCTCATCATGCCTGTCATGCCCCAGATCCAGCCCAACCTCACTAAAACCTGACATCAGGTACAGTGTTGGCACCAGCTCTAGGAACAGGGAATGTGGGTTATGCAGTGTTTCCAGCTCAATATGTTACTCAGTTACAGCAGTCTTCGTATGTGTCTATAGCAAGGAACTCTAATTTTACTGGAATATCTGGCATCCAGACACAGGCACGGCTTCCATTCAATGGCATAATTCCATCAGAGTCTGCCAGGCGGCTGAAAAAACCCTGTAACTGTACAAAATCACTGTGTTTGAAATTATACTGTGACTGCTTTGCAAATGGTGAATTCTGCAACAACTGAAACCGTACCAGGTGTCACAACAATTTAGAGCATGACAATGAGAGATAGAATGCAATCAAGGCAGGACTTGACAGAAATCCCGAAGCCTGCAAGCCAAAGATAAGAAAAGGAAAAGAGGGGGAGTTAGATCGGCGGCACAGCAGAGGGTGTAACTGCAAACTGTCAGGGTGTCTTAAAAACTACTGTGAGTGCTATGATGCAAAAATAATGTGTTCCTCCCTCTGCAAATGCACTGGCTGTAAGAATTTTGAAGAAAGCCCAGAAGGGAAGGCATTGATGGACTTAGCAGACGCGGCTGAAGTAAGGGTCCAGCAGCAGACAGCAAGGAAGACCAAGCTATCCTCTCAGATCTCAGACTTGCTTACAAGGCCAACCCCAGCTCTGAACAGTGGAAGAGGAAAATTGCCATTTATATTTGTACCTAAAGAAGTAGCTGAAGCCACGTGTAACTGCCTTCTTGTCCAGGCAGAAAGGGCAGACAAGAAGGGGAAATCAAAGGCAGCAGCAGAGAGGAAGGTACTTGAGGAATTTAAATGATGTTTGATGAGCATCATCAACTCTGCAGGAAAAGCAAACAGTGACCCCTGTGTCATGCACTGCTAATTCTTGCACAAAAGACTGAATGGAACTGGACAGAAATTTTAAGGTGCCCGAACACTTGGTTTTCTAGAACAGAGTGTAACAATTACTGTATTTTAAATCAGCCTTTGTTTTAAGAGATCTGAAACTATAATATTGAAAGAGAAGAAATTTTAAATAAAGAAATTAGTACATTTTAAATCTTAGTTAATTCTACCTATGCCCCTTCTAATTTTTTCTTTAATTTTTTTCTTTTATTGTATTTTATATATATATATATATATATATATTAATTTACTTGGGTTTCTTAAGAACTAGATGTTCTGTCCTGATTCTATTGACAAAGAACATTCATAAACTATTGGCTTATAATTTATAATGTATGGTGTTGTTTGACTTTGTTCAATAGAAAAGGCCAAAGTACCCTGGGTATTACCCATTCTTTGGCTACAGACCCAGAACATTCATAGTTGGAATGCCCACATAACCAAATTCTTAGTGAAACATATTTAGAAGATATTTTGTTTAGACAAACATCATCCTTTAAAAAAAATCAGATTTTTAGAGTGGATTCTAGAATGTCTGTTGTCTCTTTGGGAATATCAGAAAGGGAAACAACCTCCACCACACTTTTCAGATATAAACTTTATATTTTCTTTAAAGAAAGCAAAATATTGTCAGTGGCTCGGGTTCCTTCCAGATTGGACTGGTGTCCTGAGCAGAACTTGGATGCAAGCTCTGCAGCCAGTACCACAACACAGAGAGGAAGCTCCACTCCCAGGTGCTCTAACAAGCCCAGGGTCACAGGATCCCAGAATCACAGGATCACAGAGACAGCTTGAATCCAAGGAGTTCTGACACAACCAGGATCACAGGAAGGACAGGCTCCAGTCAGATTTAGCAAGGGCAAGTAGCACTAGAGATAACTAGATGGCGGGGTGGGGGGGAGGCAAGCATAAGAAAATAAACAGCATAAACTAAGGTCACTTGGCATCATCAGAACCCAATTCTCCCACCATAGCAAGTTCTGGACATACCAGTACACCAAATAAGCAAGATTCTGATATAAAATCACTTCTCATGGTGATGATACAGGACATTAAGAAAGACATAAATAGCACCCTCAAAGAAATACAGGAGAATACAGGTAAACAGCTAGGAGCCCTTCAAGAGGAAACACAAAAGATCCCTTAAAGAACTACAGGAAAACACAATCAAACAGGTGAAGAAAATGAGCAAAACCATCCCGAATCTAAAAATGGAAATAGATAAAACAATGGATTTATGAAATTCTTAGGGAGATAGATAGATATGGAGAATATCATCCTGAGTGAGGTAACCCAATCACAAAAGAACACACATGGTATGCACTCTCTGATAAATGGTTATTAGCCCAGAAGTTCAGAATACAGGAAGAACAACCCACAAACCACAAGAAACTCAAGAAGAAGGAAGACCAAAAGGTGGACATTTAATTCCTTCTTAAAGGGGGAAACAAAATACCCATGGAAGGAGTTGCAGAGACTAACTATGGAGCAGAGACTGAAGGAAGGACAAGCCAGCCTAACATAGCTCTCTCCTGAGAGACTCTGACAGTATCTGACTAATACAGGTATAGAAGCTTACAGCCATCCATTGAACTGAGTACAGGGTCCCCAATGAAGGAGTTAGAGAAAGGACCAAAGGAACTGAAGGGTTTACAGCCCCTTAGTACAAACAACAATATGAACTAACTAGTACCCTCAGAATTCCCAGGGACTCAACCACCAACCAAGGACTATACATGGTGGGGGTGATTTTTCTGTCAGTATGTGTATAGTAGAGGATTGCAAAGTCGATAATCAATGAGAGGAGAGGTCCTTGGCCCTGTGAAGATTCTGTGCCCCAGTGTAGGGGAATGCCAGGGCCAATAAGTGGGAGAAGGTGGGGTGGCAAGCATGGGGAGTGGGAGGCAACAGGTGTTTGTTCTTGTTGTTTTTGTTTGTTTTTTGGAGGGGAAACTGGGAAAGGAGAAATCATATGACACATAAATAAAGAAAATATAAACTAATACTAATAAAAAACATAGTAAAAATGGCCATCTTACCAAATGCAATCTATAGATTCAATGCAATCCCCATCAAAATTCCAACTCAATTCTTCACAGACTTAGGAAGAGTAATTTGCAAATTCATCTGGAACAACAAAAAAACCAGGATAGCCAAAACTACTCTCAACAATAAAGGAACCTCTAGTGGAATCACAATCCCGGACCTTAAGCTGTATACAGAGCAATTGTGATAAAAACTGCATGGTATTGGTACAGTGACAGGCAGGTAGATCAATGGAACAGAATTGAAGACCCAGAAATGAACCCACATATCTATAGTCACTTGATCTTTGACAAAGGAGCTGAAACCATACAGTGGGAAAAAAGACAGCATTTTCAATAGATGGTGCTGGCTCAACTGGCAGTTAGGATGTAGAAAAATGCAAACCGATCCAATCCTATCTCCTTGTACAAAGCTCAAGTCCAAGTAGATCAAGGACCTCCTCATAAAACCAGATACATTCAAACTAATAGAAAAGAAAGTGAGGAAGAACGTTGAGCACATAGGCAGAGGGGGAAATTTCCTGAACAGAACGCCAATAGCTTATGCTCTAAGATCAAGAATTGACAAATGGGACCTCATAGAGTTGCAAAGCTTCTATAAGGCAAAAGACACTGTCAATAGGACCAAACAGCAACCAACAAATTGGGAAAAGATCTTTACCAACCCTATATCTGAAAGAGGGATAATATCCAATGTATACAAAGAACTCAAGAAGTTAGACTCCAGAGAACCAAATAACCCTAGTAAAAATGAGGTACAGAGCTAAACAAAGAATTCTCAACTGATGAATACTGAGTGGCTGAGAAGCACCTAAAGAAATGTTCAACATCCTTAGTCATCAGGGAAATGCAAATCAAAACAACCCTGAGATTCCACCTCACAACAGTCAGATTGGCTAAGATAAAAATCTCAGGTGACAGCAGATGCTGGAGAGGTTGTGGAGAACGAGGGACATTCCATTGCTGGTGGGACTGCAAGCTGGTACAACCACTCTGGAAATCAGTTTGGCGGTTCCTCTAGAAATTGGACATAGTTCTACTGGAGGACCCAGCTATACCACTCCTGGGCATATACCCAGAAGATGCTCTAGTATGTAATAAGGACACATGCTCCACCATGTTCATAGCCTTATTTATAATAGCCAGAAACTAGAAACAATCCAGATGTCCCTCAACAGAGGAGTGGATACAGAAATTGTGGTACATCTACACAATGGAGTACTACTCAAGTTTTTAAAACAATGAATTTATGAAATTCTTAGTGAAATGGATGGAACTAGAAAATATCCTGAGTGAGGTAACCCAATCACAAAAGAACACACATGGTATGCACTCTCTGATAAGTGATTATTTGTCCAGAAGTTCAGAATACAGGAAGAACAACCCACAAACCACAAGAAACTCAAGGAGAAGGAAGACCAAAAGGTGAACATTTAATTCTTTCTTAAAAGGGGAAACAAAATACCCACAGAAGGAGTTGCAGAGACTAACTATGGAGCAGAAACTGAAGGAAGGACAAGCCAGCCTAATATAGCTCTCTCCTGAGAGGCTCTGACAGTACCTGACTAATACAGATGTAGAGGCTTATAGCCATCCATTGAACTGAGTACAGGGTCCCCAATGAAGGAGTTAGAGAAAGGACCAAAGGAGCTGAAGGGTTTACAGCCCCTTAGGAGGAACAACAGTATGAACTATCTAGTACCCTCAGAGCTTACAAGGACTATACATTGTGGGACTGATTGTTCTGGCAGCATGTGTATAGTAGAGGATTGCAAAGTTTATCATCAATGGGAGGAGATGCCCTTGCCCCTGTGAAGATTCTATGCCCCAGTGTAGGGGAATGCCAGGGCCATTAAGTGGGAGAGGGTGGGGTGGGGGAAGCATGGGGTTTGTTCTTGTTGCTTTTTGTTTTGTTTTGTTTTTGAGGGGAAACCGGGGAAGGAGAAATCATATGGCATGTAAATAAAGAAAATATCTAATAAAAAAATAAGAAAAAAAACAATGAATTTATCAAATTCTTGGGGAAATGGATGGACCTGTAGAATATCATCCTGAGTTGGCCAAGTTGGTCATCATGGAAGGAGAGGCCCCTGGCCCTGTGAAGGTTCCATGCCCCAGTGTAGGGGAATGCCAGGGCCAGTAAGTAGGAGGAGTATAGGGTGGTGAGCAGGGCAAGGGGGGAGGGAACCACGGTTTGTTTCAGGTTTTGTTTTTTTATTTTATTTTATTCTTTTTTGGGGGGAGGGGAACCTGGGAAAGGAGATATTGTAAATAAAGAAAACATCTAATTAAAAAAAAAAGAAAATTGGCACCAATGAATGAAGAGAAAAATGGTAACAATTCAGATAAATTGAAATCATGTAACTTTTCTCATCATAATGCAATAAAAGTTGATTGAAAAAAAGTAGCTTACTTAGTAAGAAATGCACTGTTTTCAAAAAATCAAAGAAATACAAATTTAAACTGAAATAACAAAAAGTTTTTAAAACATTACAATGATTTACACTTTCTAAAATTATATCACACAGTCTCATTTCATAATTATTGTGGCTTTATAGAAGTTACAGCATCTCATGTCATTAAGAAACACACACATAGACCCAAGCAGAAAGAGTAATTGAGACACTATGCTACATAAATGCACATTAAGTTACATGTGATTTAATATTTAAATGTTTAGTTTTAGACACTTGAATATATTCTTATATTAATGACTTGACATAAGCCAAATAGTATAAAAAGCATAATATATTACTTTAAAAAACAGAGTAAAAACACTTTGCCTCTAATCAAATTATTTAACTAAATGCAAAAAGTTTACTTTGTGACACCCCGTATTTAAAATTCAGTGTTTGGGAGGCAGAGGCAGGCGGATTTCTGAGTTCGAGGCCAGCCTGGTCTCCAGAGTGAGTTCCAGGACAGCCAGGGCTATACAGAGAAACCCTGTCTCGAAAAAAAAAAAAAAAATAAAAAAAATAAAATAAAATTCAGTGTTTTTATTAGACTCTGTAGTATGTAAAGTAATGTGTCTCTTTATTTTTGTGCCTTCTCTTATATTCTTTTTTCTGTTTGCTTTATCCAATTAGATATCTTAACTTTCATTTTATATTATTTTATTATTATTCCTTATAAACCTCTTTTTTTTTTATTATGAAAGACAGAAGTGGATTAGATCCATATGAAAAGCTAAGTGAGGAAAGGGTGGGAGAATGATGGGGTATGGAAAGTGTAAATAGGTTACATTATTTGAAAAAAATTTTAATTCAAAAAATAGCCATTGACTCAAACAAAATAATAATTAGTTATCTTTAGGAAATGAACAAATAATATTTGCTATCTTCAAAAGGAAATGTGGATATATTTATGGAAGTCCATGAATTTATTGAATTTTGGGGGTGAGTGTAAATATGTACAGGTGTACAGGTATGTAATAGTTCTGTGTTTTATTACAAAAATATATAGTGAGTGACAATCAGAAATTAATGAATGCAAAATTAATTGTAGTCATTTTGTTAATGCTAATATGTGGAATTAGCTACATAGGAATATTTTTAACTTGATAATAAGAATGCACTTATCACCCAATTGTATGAAATCACAGTTAGTCCATGTTATTATAACTTTCTCTTATTCCTAAAAGACCAAATCTTAGGCACTCAGGGACCATAGAAGGAGGCTTATAACACAGGAGATTCCAGAGAGTGCTGACAGAAATATATCCACTAACATCTCTAGTCCTGGATCAGGTATAGACATATTTGCTGTTTTTTCATAATACAAGTTTGCTTATTTTTCATTTATACTAAATACACTTATGAAAGCAGATATGAAACAAGGTAAATGTCTGCTTTATATACTAGGCATCTTAATGTTTAACAAAATAACATAGGTGCGAAATGTATTAAGTTAGACTTGAGAAATTGGAAAATTTCACTTATTATTTCAAAAATAGACATGGAATTTTATGTATCTTAAATGTTATAAATACATTATATGAAAGTATTATTGTTTGATCATTATACTGAGATACTTAAAAAATTTATCCACATTTTAGAAATCTGTGGCCTACATGATAATTTTTAGATGTATTCACATATTTTATTAATCATTCTTCAATCCTATATATTTATATATATGAACTTTCTATGTTAATAAAACTATAAACATAGCAAAGGATATCTCTCAACTTTCATGTACATATGTAGACTGTTTCTTAGATTGCAACAATGAAACAAACAGTGAGACATGGACTTTAATTGGAAGAACTTCCCAGAAACAATTACGTTTTTAAAGCACAGGTCAGTTGATTAAAAGCTGCATGAAAGTCAAAAGGAAATAAGAACAAAGTAATGCAGTGTAACAACTTTTGGAGACATAGAAAGGCACAATGCTCAGACACAAATCTGAGTTCTGAGACAATGAACAGGGACAGCTGTTTACATGATAAATAGGTGTGCAGAGTATGAAAATTTGGCTTGATGAGGACTCAACTATTGGATAATCTGTTTTGTTATTTTTTTTACCACCTCTGCTCACAGCACGATTAGGGTAGAGTGTAGTTTCTGACAGAATCCTGTTTACATGCTCAGGAATTATGCCCATGCAGATCTTTCTGTCTACTTTCCAGGAGTCTATCTTTTTATTTGAATGGATCTCAATTCCTGGACCACAAGTTATAGTAGATGCAGAACTATTACTGAAACTAGAGATCAATTTGAAAGTGTTTCAGTAAAGTATGTGTATGTTTTACCTACAAGTACATGTGTCACACTGAGGAATGATCCATAGGATTAGAGAATGAAGAGATAAGAATTGTTACTTTCAGTATTCATAAATAATTATGCTTCTTCATTGTAGAGGATATATCAACATTTTTAATAAATAAAAAATAACAATTGTTCTCAGAAGAAATTAGCTTTCTTCATAAACTGATAGGAGAATCATAGCCAGTTTATCTGAGAATATCCACATCCCAACCCATAAAATAGAAAGGCCAAACTTCTCATAGTGCCGTGCTGTTTACTTAGAAATCATGTGAATAAATTCAGATAACTATATGCTACTTAGTCTAAAGAGAGCTATGCTGGCTGGCGGGATGGCTCAGTGGGTAAGAGCGCTGACTGCTCTTCCAAAGGTCCTGAGTTCGGATCCCAGCAACCACATGGTGGCTCACAACCACCCATAATGAGATATGACTCCCTCTTCTGGTGCGTCTGAAGACAGCTACAGCATACTATGCCGGAGGTGGGGCCGGAGCGAGTCATCTGTACAGCTAGTGTACTCATACACATAAAATAAATAAATCTTTAAAAAATAAATAAATAAAAATAAATAAAAAAAGAGAGCTATGCTGATATTGCAAATGCTCTAGTTTTCCTACTAATTGACAAGTGCTTATTTCAAGCACCTGTGGTTTTATAATTTTTTAATTTGGTTAAACAGAAATATTAATGGCCTGACTATGAACTCATAAAAACGATAACTGTCATTTTTTTTCTTTCATTGTAATCCCAGGGTTTCCAGATCACAAAAATGACTTTTGAGAATTTCACCATGTTGACGGATTTTGTCTTTTTAGGACTTTCTGGCAGACAGGATGTACAACAGGGCCTCTTTGCTTTCTTCTTTCTAGTTTATAGCCTAACTATAATTGCTAATCTAGGGATGATCATATTGATTAAACTGGACAACAGGCTTCACACACCTATGTACTATTTCCTGAGCAACCTGTCCTTTTGTGACGTCTGTTACTCCTCCACGGTCTCTCCCAAGATGCTGGCTGATTTCTTGTCTAAAGAGAAGAGGATTGCTTACAATTTATGTGCTCTTCAAATGTATTTTTTTGGGGCCTTTGCAGATGTAGAATGTCTCATGCTAGCTGTCATGGCCTATGATCGTTATGTTGCCATCTGCAATCCCCTGCTCTATACAATTGCAATGTCCAAGAAGGTCTGCATCCAGCTTGTGGCTGCTGCCTATGCAGTTGGCTTGGTGGATTCAGCCATCCACACATGCTGCACATTCCGACTTTCCTTCTGCATTTCAAATATCATCAACCACTTTTTCTGTGACATTCCCCCCTTGCTAGCCATCTCCTGCTCAGATACATCCATCAATGAAATAGTGATGTTCACATTCATTGGCTGCGTTGTAGGGTGCAGCATTGTCACTGTCCTTCTCTCCTACTGCTACATCATTGCTACCATCTGCAGGATGAACTCTGCTGAGGGCAGGTGCAAAGCATTTTCCACATGTGCCTCCCACCTCATGGCTGTAGCCATTTTTCATGGAACCCTGCTTTTCATGTATTTCCGACCCAGCTCAAGTTACTCCATGGACACAGACAAAATGGCCTCTGTTTTCTACACAGTTGTGATTCCTATGTTAAACCCACTGATCTATAGTTTGAGAAATAAGGATGTGAAGGGGGCTCTGAAGAAGGCAATCAATATTAACTTGTGGCCTGAGTGAAATTCTGTGTCACATGACAAAATGAGTAGAATTTTCCGAGACTGTGTTTATGTGTACTAATATAGACCCCCTGGGGTACAAATTTTGAAATATTTTCTACTGGGAATTGCATGTAATGAGAGCAATCACTGTCCTTAATCTTCACTTGAAACTAAAAACAAGCCATTATGTGAGTTTTGAAGAGAGTCATTTAACAATTTTCATTGGTAGTGAGATAAGATTGGACTGAGCAAATTTCTTACACCTGACATCCTACAACTTTTCCTCTAGTTTCAATCAATGGGTCCATTAAATAAAGTTGATGTATTCAGTCCATATTTGAGGATAAAAATAAGCTTTGCTGTTGTTCTTGTTTTAGCAATCTTCATGTGTCTTAGTATAACCAAACTTATGTCCATAGCATTGCAGTCAATAAGAATATATTGCATAGCAAAGAAGAATATACATAATTAAACCAAGGATGTCTGTTTTAGACTCTCACTCTATGTTACTATTATTGTTCTTTCTTTTAGTTTATGTTATTATCACTTGTCTTTTCATCTATTGATAGAGGATTCCAATTAAAAGATAATGATTAAATAACTAAGTCTATATAACTATACAAAGGTAATATATCTTGGATAAATAGAAATGTTAACACAACTTTCTTAATTTCCTAATAGTATATTTTACATTGAGTTAAACATTTCTCTTGTGTTCATCCTAGCAATGGCATACTGGGCAGGGTAACTTGGTATCAGTGTCTCACTTGCATTGGCAAATTCCTAATGATCAGCAGCTCCAGGCTTAATTTCATATAAACTTCTTTTATTAGATATTTTCTTTGTTTACATTTCAAATGTTCTCCCATTTCCTGGCTTCTCCTCTGGAAAAAAAACAAACAAACCCTATTCCCTCCCCATGCCCCCTGCTCACTCCCTCTCCCACTTCCTAGCCTTGGCATTCCCCTATACTAGGGCATAGAACCTTCATAGGTCCAAGGGCCTCTCCTCCCATTGATAACCAACTAGGCCATCCTCTGATACATATGCAGCTGGAGCCATGAGTCCCACCATGTACTCTTTGGTTGGTGGTTTAGTCCCTGGGATCTCTGAGGGTACTGGTTAGTTCATATTGTTGTTCCTCCTATGGGGCTGCAAACCCCTTCAGCTTCTAATGTGTAGCCTATGCTGGTCTCGAATTTATGATCCTCCTGCCTCTGCCTCCTTCAGCAAATCCTACCTGCATGCTCCACCAAAATTGGTGCATGTAAACTTTTTAACTTTCATCTCTGAACTTCCCTTCTTTCCCTTACACTGAAAATTTACTATTAGCAAATTTATTTTTATCACTAACATGTTAGTTTAGAATAATCTGTAACTCCAGATTCTTGGATCTGATGCCCTTTTCTGAGCTTGATAGGCAACACTCATGTGAGAATTTTACAGGGAAATATGCAATAAAAACACTTATAGAAATAAAATGGACATATTTTAAAAAGAAATAAAATAAAATTACATTTCTGTCTTTCATATATAATTTTATGATTTCTTTTAATGTTGGTGATTTATTATCCTTACAGATTGTTGAAAACCCAGTCCTTTTGTAGTATTTTTATATTAAATTTATTCTTTGATGACTGTATACAGGTCTACAATACATTCTGTTTGTTCTCTTTGTCCTACACTCTTTGGTTTATTCTATCTCTATCAACTATTTTCCCATCTACTCATCTGTGTCTTTCCCAAGTTTATATTTGCTATTTTTGCTTCATTTTGTTTCAGCAGGGTCATCTGTGTAACTATAGGATTGAGGTATCTCTGAAGCTGGTGGGTCATCAGTAGGTACATAACTGAAGGAAATGATTATAATTTCTGTTAATCTATTCAGAAGAAACAGTTCTGCTTTGAGAGGTAGGTCTCCATGAATCCCTATGAACCTTGCCTATCTGATCAGCTTCTATTCTGTGCAAGGCTGAGTGTGGTCATTTCTGCTGTTTCAGATGGTCATTGTGCTGATAATGCACAGTCCAGATGATAGCATTTCACACACACACACACACACACACACACACACACACACAAAACTTCTCTTTTTCTTTTAGCTCATACAAACTTTCCACTCATTTTTTCGGGATATTTCCTGAGCCTCGTGAGAGTGATACAAAAGTCATATTTATGCCTGGCTTTTAATTTTTACTTAAAGAAAAGGAAAAAATAAGAGTGACTGAAATAAGAGAGATACCTTAAAATTTGTACAGGTATATTTCATTAACATAGTTTATTCATGTAAATTTATGTCTATCTAGCTAAAGTTAGAAAAAGAGATAAAGAGGTTAAAAAAAAAAGACATTATAATCACCAGAACTAACTCTGTGCAATCATAGTGAGCTAAGTATCAAAGAAGAACCTGTGAGTGCTATGAGACAGGACAAACAGTGTATCTTCTGTCTTCCATAGAGCTTGTTCAGCTATCTAGTTGATATCTGCCTGCATAGTCTAACTTGAAGCTATCTTGTGTATCTCTGCCTGAACAATTGAGATATTGCTACTTTTCCTTGTTTCTATCTTAACTCTGTGTTAGAGCTGAGTATAGCCTGAATCTTGGCTCTCCCTAGAGCCATGTTACTTCTTGCACTGAACTGTATGTGGAAACTACCCTTTTGGATTCATTCTCAGCTCTTGTATTCTCAGGAAGAAAATGTACATAATTATTTCCAAAGTATCTCATTTATTGTTGTCTTTTTTGGTTCTATCCTAAAAATGGAAGTTTCTATATTTAGAAATATAAAGCATATATATATATATATATATATATATATATATACATATATATGCACATATTTCAAGAGGAATCTTATGTACTACTTTAGGAAATACTTTCAAATGAATACACATTGTGTAGTTGTTATTTCTCTTTAATCTCAGGGTCCATTTAAATATTTATTTTATAGTATAGAAATAAAGTTAATGTTTATAGATTAATTATCAATTAATAAGTATTTTAATTACAATAAAAGTCACTGTGGCCAGACAGTGGTGGTGCATGTGTTTAATCCCAGCACTTGGGAGACAGGTAGATTTCTGAGTTTGAAGCCAGCTTGATCTACACAGTAAGTTCCAGGACAGCCAGAGCTATACAGAGAAACCCTGTCTTGGAAAAAAAGTCACTGTGACCCAAATTTCCAAGTCAGCAAATAATTCAAAGGAATTGTTTTACTTTTAAATATGTTGTAGGGAGACAACAATAGTGCCCTTGATTCCAAAGGATAGTGTTGGATCACCTTGAGCCTGAGCTAAATTAGAGAGTGAGAAACCTGATGCATGTGGTATAAACAGAACTTGTAAGAACATTATGCCTTGTTATGTACTGAGCCCTCTCGCTTGCCAACTAGAATATATTTTAGGTGTTATAATCCTCTTTTAAGTTTAGCTGAGCTTTCACTTTGTTATTAATGCAGTTTTATAGCATACAACATATTTCTCATTATGCCATGCTGTAGAATTAATACTGTGAAAATGGCAATTCTGTTAACACTAGTTTATGATTCAACACATTCTCAATCAAAGCCCTACTTCATTCTTCACCGAAGAGAAAAACATCTTAAAATTGATACAGAATAATAAAAGACCATGTTGAAATACATCCAGTCCATGTTTCATTATATTTAACAGAGTTAGATTAAAAAAAAAAGTATAGTACTTGCAAAAAATAGAAATGTAGACCAATGCAATAAAATAGAATATTTAAGCATGGGTACTCATAATTATTAGCATCTGATGATTGGACATGGATGCCAAAACTACACTGGAAAAAAGACAGTATCTTTTTCAAATTTTACTGAAAAACTGAGTGCCCACCTGCAGAAGAATTATTCCTGTATATGTGAGTCTAAACCAAAATTAATTCCAGCTGCAGAGTTCCATCCATTCTCCTGGGCCTCTGGCCCTCTATCCTGTCTCTTCCCACACCTGTTGGGGGTTGGAGTGGGAGGAATTTTTAGGAAGTCCCAGAGACCTGGGATGGGAGAGACTCCCAGAAGTCGATGCAGGTTATTTTAGCTAAGATGCCTAACAGTGGTTGCACGGAACCTCAAGAAGCCACCTCCTTTAGCCAGACAGGACCCCCAGTGGAAAAATTAGGACACCAACCCACCCACAACTCTTTTGACCCTAAATTTGTCCTGACTAAAAGAAATGCAGGGACATAGATGGAGCAGAGACAAAAGTAATGGACAACCAAACCTGGCCCAACTTGTAAAACAGCCCTTGGGTAAGTACCAATTCCTGACACTATTAGTGATATTCTGTTATCCATGAAGACAGGGCCCTAACATAACTGTCCTCTAAGAAGCTTTACCCAGAAGCTGACTGAAACAGATGCAGATATCCACACCTAAATATGGGACGGAGGTCAGGGACTCTTATGGAAGAGCAGGAGGAAGGACTGAAGGCTCTGATGGTAATAGAAACCCCACAAGAAGACCAACAGTTAATTTATCTATCCAGATAAATGGTCTCATCAAGGTGAATGGATGACCCCTGGAGATGATCTAGCTGTTCACGCTGCTATACAAGTTACTAGAGTCCAATTTGCTTCTGGACAAGGACCTCTAAGACTGAGCCAGCAAACAAAAAACATACAGGGGCTGGACCAAGGCTCCAGGCACATACGTAGCAGACATGAGTCTCAGTATCTACGGGGCTCCTCCAACAACTTCGGTAGAAGCTCTCCATAAAGCTTTAGCCTTACTGTGGTATAATTGGTTAGTTTTATAGATATTAACAGAATTTCTGCCTCTAAATAGGCACTGATATCTCATCTTAAATTCTATCTGTATAAATTTTATTTTCGTACATGAAATATTGACATTTAGAAAATAATTGCAGGTTTTTTTCTGGTGGTGGCACTGCAAGGTGGGAAACTCGTGTTCATAGTTGTAGCTATGGCATCCAAGGGTCCATTGCAGTCTGTGCAGGTCTTCAGACACAAGAAGACAGATCCAGCTGTGACCCACTGCAAACAAGAAAATGGTCTCATCAAGGTGAATGGATGATCCCTGGAGATGATCCGGATGCTCACACTGCTGTACAAGTTACTAGAGTCTTGAACAATTTGCTTCTGGGAAGAAGCGATTTGCTGGTGTGGATATCCGGGTCAGTGGCAAGGGATAGTGGTTATATGGCTAAATTTATGCTATCCTGCAATCCATCTCAAAAGCTCTGGCTTTTGGCTACTACCAAAAATATGTGGATGAAGTTTCTAAGAAGGAGATCAAAGATATCCTCATCCAGTAAGATCGGATCCTGCTTGTAGGTGACCCCCCTCGCTGTGAATCCAAAATGTTTGGAGATCCTGGTGCCTGTGCCCAATATCAGAAATCTTACTAATAACCCAATGCCAAAGATCAGGTTTTACCTTTGAAATAAACATCCTAGGATTTTAATGTTAAAAAAGAGAGAGAGAGAGAGAGAGAAGAGAAGAGAAAAAAAGAAGAGAAAAGATTTGCAAATAGATAAATGATCTAAATTTGAAATCTGAAATGTTCAGATTGCTATAAGAAAACATAGTAAGTGCCTTGCAAGATATAGAAACAGAAAGCATTTTTGAAGAAGAAGAAGAAGAAGAAGAAGAAGAAGAAGAAGAAGAAGAAGAAGAAGA
>NW_022196897.1:73925367-73945554 GCF_008632895.1 Mastomys coucha | reverse complement strand
AAAAAAAAAAAAAAAAAAAAAGAAAAGAAAGAAAGAAAAAAGAAAAAGAAAAAGAAAGAAAAAAAGAAAAAAGAAATTGGGCCAAATTGAAATCAAAACTCAAAATCATAAAATACAAAATCTTTGGGTAAGGAAACAGTCATCCAAGTGAAAAGGAAACTTACAAGAATATAGAAAATTTCATCATTTATATACATGACAAATTATTATTATTAGAATTATATAAGGAACCAAAATAAAAAATATCAAGAGGCTCTGACAGTATCTGACTGACACAGATGTAGAGGCTCACAGCCATCCATCGAACTGAGTGCAGGGTCCCCAGTGAAGGAGTTAGAGAAAGGACCAATGGAGCTGAGGGGTTTGCAGCCCCTTAGGACGAACAACAACATGAACTAACTAGTACCCTCGGAGCTCCCAGGGTCTCAACCACCAACCAAGGACTGCACATGGAGGGGTCTGATTGTTCAAGCAGCATGTGTATGGTAGAGGATTGCAAAATCGATCATCAATAGGAGGAGAGGACCTTGGCCCTGTGAAGGTTCTGTGCCCCAGTGTAGGGGAATGCCAGGGCCAGAAAGTGGGAGAGGGCGGGGTGGCAGGCATGGGGAAGGGGGGAGGCAACAGGGGTTTGTTTTTGTTTGTTTTTTTGTTTTTTGGAGGGGAAACTGGGAATGGAGAAATTCGCATGTAAATAAAGAAAATATCTAAAATAAAATAAAAAAAAAGAAGCAATTAAAAATGAATGTCAGGTATTGGGCAGGAGAAAAGGACTGAAACCTTAAGGGCCAGAAGAAAGAATGGAAACAGGCAACCTCAGGAGGTAGAAGGTGGTGGTGGGGAACCCCCAAAGTGTACCAGAGACGTGGGAATTAAGAGACTCTCTGGACTCAAAGGGAGGGACCTTAGATGAAATGCACTACAGTGGGGAGAGGGAACTTGTAGAGCCCACCTCCAGCAGGAAGACAGGGATGGGATTACCATCCCACAGTCATAACTATTACCCGTAATTGTTTCTATCTGAAAGAATTGCAGGGACAAAAATGGAGAAGAGCCTGAGGAAAAGGAAGTCCAGTGACAGGCCCAAAGTAGGTTCTAGCTCAAGGGGAGGCCCCAAGGCCTGATGCTATCATTGAGACTATGGTGTGCTCACAAAAAGGAGCCTATCATGGCTGCCCTCTGAAAGACCCAACAAGCAGCTGGAAGAGTCAGATGCGGATATTTGGACAGAAGATGGTGACCACTGTGGTTGAGTTGGGGAAAAGCTGGAAGAAGGACCAGCAGTCCCAACTAACTTGGACCCAGGAGATCTCTCAGTTGCTGGACCACAAATTAGCTAATATGAGGCCCCTAACAAATATAGAAGAGAGGACTGCGGGGTCTGGATTTAGTCAGAGAAGATATACCTAACCCTCAAGAGACTGGAGGCCTCCGAGAGTGGAGAGGTCTGGTGGGGTGGGTGGGTGGGGATGTCCTCTTGGAGACAGGGGGTTGGGAGGAGTTATGTGATCTGCAACAGTCAGGTGGACTGAGAGGGGGATAAAATCTGGAGTGTAAAAATAAAGATTAAATATAATTTTAAAAAATGAAATGAGTCTTAACTGAGAGCTCCCAAAGACATAAAAGCAACTAAGAAATAACTCAGAAAGGCTTCATTATTTTTGGAAATTAGGAAAATGCAAATTAAAACATACATACATTAGTAATCTGAAGACAGAAGTATAGTAGATTAAAGGAATTTTCATCCTTTTTGCTTAAATCAAAAAAGAACATAATAAATGTGCTTTAAAGAAAATGATGTTTCTTGCAGAAACATCATAGTGAAACACTTATTTAGTTAAAATCAAATAAAGTTTAAAATATCATTTAACTATAATAAAATTTTAATGAGCCCTTCTTATTACAAAATTAATATTTAAATACCTGTAATTAACAGGAGAAACTGTGACCTCAATTTTAATTAAATTTCCTCTAAATTCATATATATATACATATATATACATATATATATATATATATTTAAATATTTTCCCCAAGATAAACTACTCAAATTTACAAAACTGTTTATGTAATTATTTTTAAGTTAATTTCTTTTTATTTCTTGTGTACAAATGTTCTGCTTGACTTTGTGTATGTGAACCTTATGTATGTCGTGTACACATGGAGATCAGAATAGGGTATCAGATTGCCAGAAATTACACTATGGATAGTTGTAAGCTGTCATGTTTGCACTAAAATCTTAACCCAGTCCTCCAGAATAGTTACAAATGCTCTTAATCACTGAAGCATATATTTCCAGCCCCTAGCTTTACATTACACTTAGCGTATGATATACTTGAGTTTTTGTTAGACTTCTTAGTACTACAGTCTCTTCAGAATTTATAGTAGTAAAAAGATTGTTTATGAAGTTTTCCAGGGATATTGGAAAAGGAAAATATGTTGGAGGGACCACAACTGAGCACATTCAGAGAATGTAAAGAATATACAGTGTGTGGACATACTAAAAATCAAGCAATTGGCTCACTGTCAAGGGTTAATTATGTAGTCTATGGACTATATACCAATGAAATTTTCAAAAGTTACAGGCACCAAAGCAGTGAAGTATTCTAAAAATGGAAAAGAGAAATGAACACAAATGTCTTTAAATGTCCATCACATGATTTAACTTCGTAAGTTTCTGGTTCAGTTAAATTATAATAGCACAAATTATACTATACTACAAAAAAAAAGGACATATATATTCTATATATTTTACAGTATAAAATTAACTTGAAATTTTCATTCTGACATATCAAGTTGATGACAGTAGTAAGAAGTAATAGCTACCACTTTAATGAGGAGTTTCATATACTCACAAGGGAATCAAAGACCATGAGTAAATTAATCACAGGTTTTTATAGCAGTAAGGCCTAAAGGGAGGAGGCTACAGAGACATGGGTCCCAAGTGGAACATGAAATAATGTAATGCTGTTTTATAATCTGCTACCAAAGACCAACTCACCTCAGATAAGTTCCTGAAATCTGAATCCAATAATATAAGGTTACAAATTTCCCTTTCAGAAAAGAAATAAGCAGTTGTTAACTTAATCATCCATATAGCCTGTTTGGGTAAGTATATTTAGGATTTTTTAAAATACTATCCTAAATAAATGACAATAGTATTCTGACTGTACTTATTTATACTTATAAAACCAAATTTTAATTGCATTTTTAATAGAGTATTAGGGAACACACTTTATTAATTTCAGTGTAGATACATGTGGAGCTTCAAAAACTATTTATCTTTATTCTGGTTACCTTTTAATAAAATGGAATTAAAATAGAATTATGGAAATATATTAAATAATAAATTATAAACTTAAAATATGACTAAGTTACATATAAATAGGTAAGTAAATTCTCCCATAATGATACATCCCTATATTTTAGTAATTATGTTATATATGTACCACATACTTGGAAAATCATAAAAATTCAATTAACGGCACATACACATGAGGTCAGTATATCTTGAATGTCTTTACTTGTGCTCATTTTGTTATTATGGGTTTGATATTAAATACACAAGATCTGAAGCTGTACATATGCACATGTGATTTCATGTTGCTTATACTACTTTTTAGTCATTTCCTTTGATTGATTCTAAGACTTATATTTTGGTTCCAAGTCTTCCCAACAATTATTCAACCAGTATGCTGGTCAAACTTTCACATATATTCAGAAGAAAAAGTAATCAGAAATTGTTTGGTACCAACCATAAACTAAAAGACACTTTGATGACAAATGGTAGAAAGTAGACATTTTGATTAGAAATATGGTCATCATTTTTAAATAAACATTAGTCATTGAACTTTGATGTCTTGGAATTCATTTACATATAACTAAATACTAAACACAGTGAATTTTTAAACTTCCATATCTTTCCCCTCAGTCAATTTTTATTATTTTGTAGATCTATCTCATGACAGTATAATAAATATATAATTTCTGTACAGGAAGGCTAATTCAGGGAAACTGAAACATAGAGGGTAGAATTTGTCAAGAACACCTTCTAAATTCCAGAGTATATGTCAGATAAATTATTAAAATTAACTAATATCATAAAAATGTGCTCTCTTTATATTACTTATTATTAAATGTGATTATTTTAACTATTATCATGTAAATATTAAATTTTATAGTACATGTTATTTAAATATATAAAATTAAATACAAAAGCATTTAATTTCAAGGTTAAAGTATAGTATGTATTTCTGAAGATAAAAATAAACTAAGGGGCCAGGCAGTGGTGGCACACACCTTTAATCCCAGCACTTGAGAGGCAGAGGCAGGCAGATTTCTGAGTTCAAGTCCAGCCTGGTCTACAGAGTGAGTTTCAGGACAACCAGGGCTATACAGAGAAAACCTGTCTCAAAAATAAATAAATAAATAAATAAATAAATAAATAAATAATAAAAAAATAAAATAAGGGATAAAATAACATTTTTCATGATGAAAGTATTGTGAACACATGCCTTTTAATTTTAAGGTTTATTCAAAAAATGGACAAGGAAAATTGCTCCTCTGTGGATGAATTCATCTTCTTGGGAATTACCAATAACCCTGATATGAGAGTGGCCTTCTTCACCACATTCCTGCTTATTTATCTCATTAATCTTCTGGCCAATCTTGGGATGATCATCTTAATTAGAGCGGACACTCAGCTGCATACCCCCATGTACTTTTTCCTCAGCCATCTCTCTTTCTGTGACCTCTGCTATTCCACAGCAATTGGACCCAAGATGTTGGTGGATCTTTTAGTTGAGGAGAAATCAATTCCCATTGTTGGTTGTGCTCTGCAGTTTTTTACGTTCTGTGTCTTTGCAGATTCTGAGTGTCTACTGCTGGCAGTAATGGCCTATGATAGGTACCAGGCCATCAACAACCCATTGCTCTACACAGCGAACATGTCCAGCCAGCTATGCTCCCTCCTGATGGCTGGGGTGTACCTGGTGGGAACAGCAGATGCTTTGATACATACAACCCTGACCTTCCGCTTGTGTTTCTGTGGGTCCAATGAGATCAACCACTTTTTTTGTGATGTTCCTCCTCTTCTATTAATATCTTGCTCAGATACAGAAGCGAATGAGTTAGCTATATTCACAATTTTTGGGTTTATTGAGCTAAGTACCATTTCTGGTGTCCTTGTCTCTTATTGCTACATCATATCATCAGTCTTGAAGATCTGTTCTGCTGAGGGGAGGTTTAAAGCTTTTTCTACCTGTGCTTCTCACCTGACTGCTGTTGCAGTATTCCAGGGTACTATGCTCTTTATGTATTTCCGGCCAAGTTCTTCCTACTCTCTAGATCAAGACAAAATGACCTCACTCTTCTACACACTGGTGATTCCAATGTTGAATCCTCTGATTTACAGCCTGAGAAACAAAGATGTGAAAAAGTCTCTGGCAAAAGTGAAGAATAACTGGTGACTGACAACATTTTCTAATGTGCAGTATTGCTCTTAATTCAGTCTGCATTACATATATCAGAAACATTGCATAATATACTACTTTACTAAAAACATATTATTATAGAATCATATATAAAGCAAGCACTGTTGTGAATGTTTCAGTCCTTCCTCTCACTGTCAATTTAAATATGATGTATTCATTGCATTTTACAAATGTAGACATTTTAAAGGTAGATATTTCAAATTAAATAGCTTAATTAGTGGTGAGTATTATCTATGGAGAAAAGTGTACAATTATTGTATACTCTCATAATTTACGTAGACTTTGTTACCACTCTAGAGGTTGTGAGATCTGTGAGAATAGTGCCAATAAATGAGGAAGAATAAAGTCACATGCAATAAACAACTTTGTTCAGAGCATCAGAAAATTTATTCTCTGAGGGTTAATAAAAATAGTATGAATAACATTTTCATAAATTAAAGCTGTATATAATCACAAGGCCTAGCTGTGTGAGGTAAAACAATGCTTTTTTATAGAGACAAAAAGGTTTGTTTAAACAACTGAGTAACAGCAGCAAACAATACTAACTAATCTGGAGTAAAGTGATTTTTATCTGCCACAACTAAGAAGAATACAAAAATACATTCCAGTAGCAATCTTGTGTTTTGATGAGAATGAGCTCACAAGAGTCTTGTCTTCATGAAGTCTTCTCACCAGCACTCAGAATTCTCCTTGCACACTCTATTTGTGGAGCATGTTCCATGAGATTTCATGGTAGTCTCGACCTTCAAACCTGTTAACTCAAATCCAGAGCAATTCGTCTAGTGTAGTTTTCAGAGTACATCTTCCAAGAAGATAGATTCTCAGCTTCTATACACAAGAGATTTTCATAGGGAAGAAGAGGATGCCTATGTAGTAAATCTTACAATAGGAGATGTCAATATACAGTGACACATTTGGATGATGAACCATGTTGGTTAACACAAGTACCATATTTTTTCATTGTATAACTGCAGGCTAGAACTGCTAACTCTTCCATAATTTCCCATATTTGCTTCTAATTACTTTTTTTCACACTAGTTAAATAATTCTCTTCAATTGCTTATTTAAACCTTAAATTAATTAGCTTCCATCGATTTCTTAAATTGTTACATGCAGCCAGGCGGTGGTGGCGCACGCCTTTAATCCCAGCACTTGGGAGGCAGAGGCAGGCGGACTTCTGAGTTCGAGGCCAGCCTGGTCTACAGAGTGAGTTCCAGAACAGCCAGGGTTAGACAGAGAAACCCTGTCTCAAAAAAACAACAAAAAAAAAATTGCTACATGCAATGGGGAGATGTATATATAGAGAGATATAGCTATAGATAGATAAATAGATTGATGATAGATAGATAGACAGATAGATAGATAGATATTCAAACATTGAATCATCCTAATTATGCAAACTTCAGAATCATATGTGGGAAATAACATGAAGCATCAAAGAAATGACAAAACAAAACTCTATAATATGAAACTTAGGAATGTCATTAAGCATTGTTAAGAAAATCCAACCTCAATGTGCCATATTAGCGTTTGAAAAAAACTATAACGTGATGGTGGACACAAATCTAAAATATTCTAAATAAATAAATTACTGAGAGGTAAACATCTTGTCTGTGAGTACGTCCTTTGTATACCCTTTTCCTATATTATTGATAAATATTTCTCATGTTTGAACTTTGAAATTTCTTTGTGGAATAATAGAATATGGACCTAAGTCTGAAAGCTGAAGAAAGACTCTTTTCACTGCCAGCCACAATCACATGTACTGAAGTTACCTTGGCACATTCAGTTTCACCATTCCAGCATGAAATGACTCTGAATTAAATTATTTCAGAATTGAAGACCTGGTGTTCCTCTGCTTTGTTTTTCCATGTGGCACACTGTGAGATCAAAGAAATTACTTGAAAGGATTTTACATTTAGATAAATCTGCTTGGTATCATAACTTATGTTTTGGAATTGTGAACTATAGCCAGAGCTGTGATGTTTTTACACACATGTTTAAAATACTACCAGAATGTTTAATAAATGTTTAAATATTACCAGAATAATAAGTGTGAGTTTCTAGTTGTTCGCTTTGGGAATTTTGTTTGTTTTGTCTTTTTATGCTTGCTTCATTATTTTCTAAGGAAAAAGAGTTGGATGGCTGGGGAGGTATGGGGACTTTGAGAGGATGAGGAGGATGTGGCTAGAATGTGTATGAAACATTTTTCATTTAAATATGATAAAATATTGCTAATATATTGCATTTTATATGAGAAATGAAAAATAAAACATAAAGACAGAGCCTTCAGAGATTGTATTAAAGGCCTTGCCATATAGGACCCAATAACCCCCCCCCCTTTCCATCTGCACTAAACTGAACTGAAGGTTCAAGTTGTCTATGATCAAGAATGAGTGCTATAAGCAATCACCCCACCTAACCTGGATTTGGGACTACTTTAACTCAGAGTTGTGAAATTTACTAGTATGTGGCATTTTGTAATAAAAACTGAAAAAGATGAGAAAAACAGCATGCCTGCAAATATTGTTTTAGTTATGTTAAAGACCATGTACAATGTGGTAAAATATAGTGGCTAATAAGGTAAAAGAGAAAATAGGTCAATGATTAACTTTTATCTTTCTCAAGGGATATTTGAGGCATTTTATTACATTTAAACTGTAATTTAAGCTACACATCAATCCTGTTTTTTTTAAGTACAAATGTGATCAAAAGAAAAAGATAATAAAAAGTCATCAATGTCTTAAAATACTTTGAGCTGATTCATTATTTTTTTATGATTAGTGACAACTGAAGTTGAAAATTTCTTCCTTGGATGTATTTAAAGGACTTTATAATTCAAACTGAAGCTTAAACAGATTATTCTTCAATCTAAAGTTTGTACAAAACTATGGACCAAAACCTCAGAGGCTTTGTTGTATTGAATGAGGTGTCTAGTTAAATGTTCATAGATTCTTTCCATTATCAGTCTTTCTGAATTACAACCTTCTTGGGTTAAAATAGTTTGTATGAAGTACTTTCCAACAGCAAGAACTGCTAATCTAACATTAAGTTGTCATATAATAAATGTGTTTGCATTGGAGGAAACAGTCTTTAGATTCTTCAAATTGGAGGTTTAAGGTGAATACTAAGAATAAAATCTGTTCAGTTTATATTTTCTAATTGTAACTGAACTTGTAAAACTGGACAAGTAATGAAAATCAAACATATTTTGTACAAACTGGATAATTAGTCTTTCTTTATGCTATATATTCATGCTATATATTTATACTTGTATAAACTAAGAAGCTCCTAGTTGCTAGTCATTCAGAACAGGTGAAATGGCTTGATTACTATTTAGAGTCACAGAAGTTGTCTGATTACTAGTTAGTCAGAATGGTTAAATTCTCATGACCATCGCCTGACTCACACTTCCCTTTGTAGACTTCTTGTCCCTTCTAAGGGCTGCCCTGTCAGCAAGGATCCTAAGGTCATCAGCCTGGGACAAAAGAAATTGAAGAAGATCTCAGAAGATGGTAAGATCTCCCATGCTCATGGATTGTCAGGATTAATACAGTAAAAATGGCCATCTTGCTGAAAACAATCTACAGATTCAATCCAATCTCAATCAAAATTCAAAATCAATTCTTCAAAGAATTAGAAAGAGCAATTTGCAAATTCATCTGGAATAACAAAAAATCCAGGATAGTGAAAACCATTCTCAACAATAAAAATACTTCTGGGGGAATCACCATCCCTGATCTCAAGCTGTACTACAGAGCAATCATGATTAAAAACTGCATGGCATTGGTACAGTGACAAGAAGGTAGATTAATGGAATAGAATTGAAAACCCAGAAATGAGCCCATACACCTATGGTCACTTGATCTTTGACAAAGGAGCTAAAACCATCCAGGTGAAAAAAAAAAAAACCAGCATTTTCACCAAATGTGCTGGCCCAACTAGCAGTTATCATGTAGAAGAATGCAAATCTATCCATTCTTATCTTCTTATACAAAGCTCAAGTCCAAGTGGATCAAGAACATCCACATAAAACCAGATACATTGAAACTAATAGAAAAGATAGTGAGGAAGAGCCTCAAGCAGATGAGCAGAGGTGAAAATTTCCTGAACAGAACACCAATAGCTTATGCTCTAAGACCAATAATGACAAATGGGACCTCATAAAATTACAAAGCTTCTGTAAGGCAAAGGCCACTGTCAATAAGACAAAACAGTAACCAACAGATTAGGGAAAGATGTTTACCGATCCTACATCTGACAGAGGGCTAATATGCAATATATACAAAGAACTCAAGAAGATAGACTCCAGATAAACAAATAACCCCTAAAATGGGGTACAGAGCTAAACAAAGTATTTTCAACTGGCTAAATATTGAATGGCTGAGAAGCACCTAAAAAATGTTCAACATCTTTAGCCATCAGGGAAAAGCAAATCAAAATAACCCTGAGATTCTCACAACAGTCAGATTGGCTAAGATCAATATCTCAAGTGACAGCAGATGCTGGTCAGGCTCCATTGCTGGTGGGATTGCAAGCTGGTACAAACACTCTGGAAAGCTGTTTGGTGGTTCCTCAGAAAATTGGACATAGTACTACCTCAGCTATACTACTTCTGAGCATATACCCAGAAGATGTTACAACATGTAATAAGGAAACATGCTCCACTATGTTCTTAGTAGCCTTCTTTATAACTAGAAGCTGGAAAGAAACAAGATGTCCTTCAACAGAGGAATGAATACAGAAAATATGGTACATTTACATAAGGGAGTACTACTCAGCTATTAAAAACAATGAATTTATGAAATTCTTAGGCAAATGGATGGAATTAGAAAATATCATCCTGAGTGAGGTAACCCAATCACAAAAGAACATATATGGTATATATTCACCATTAAGTGGATATTAGCCCAGAAGTTTGGAATACCCAAGATACAATTCATAGACCATGTGAAGCTCAAGAAGGAAGACCAAGTGTGTATACTTCAGTCCTTCTTAAAAGGGGGATTAAAATACCCATGTGAGGAGATATAGAGACAAAGTTTGGAACAGAAACTGAAGGAAAGGCTGTCCAGTGACTGTCCTGCCCAGGGATCCATCCTATATACAGTTACCAAACCCAGACACTATTGTGGATGCCAACAAATGCATGCTGACAGGAGCTTAATATAGCTGTCTTCTGAGATGCTCTGCCAGTGCCTGACAAATACAGTGGATGCTCCCAGACATCCATTGGACTGAGCACATGGTCCCCAGTGAAGAAGCTAGACAAAGGACACAAAGAGCTGAAGGAGTTCACAGCCTTTTAAGGAGGAAAAATAATATGAACCAACCAGTACCCACAGAGCTCCCAGGGACTAACCACCAACCTGAGAGTACAGAAGTAGGGACTCATGCTTCCAGCCGCATATGTAGCAGAGGATGACCTTGTGGGACATCAAAGAGAGGAGAGGCCCTTTGTCTGCTGAAGTCTAGATACCCCGGTGTATGGGATTCCCAGGACAGGGGAGCAGGAGTGGATGGGTTAGTGAGCAGGGGGAAGGGGCATGGAATAGGGAGTTTTGGGAGGGGAAGTAAGGAAAGGGAATAAAATTTGAAATGTAAACAAAGAAAATATCTAATAAAAAAAGAAAAAGAAAGAAAGAAAACTCCTAGCATTGATCTTTCTGACATATATTAGACAAGACAATCTTGCTTTTGAAGAAGTACATCTTCATTCTTTCCACTTTGCTTTATTAATATTCCTAAGCTAGGTAGTACCTTATTAATGATTCCATTCAATTTTGCATATTTATATCTGCATTGCCATCCAAATAATATCAATACAATATAAAATTATGTTGAAGAACATCACTAAAAGAATGATTCATGGATCATTATTAGTTTTCCTACTAAGTCTCACATAGTTGGATTTCAAAAGAATCTTTAAGCAGTTCAAGGATTAATGCTTCTAAGCTTGAAGTTTTACTGCTGCAATGAACAAAAGTGTGAATCATTTGTTTGTTTACATATTTGCACATATATAAACAAGTGTTTATTTATATATTTGCAAGGGCATAATCATTACTTTAGTATGTAGTTGACATTTGATATTTTTCTTTCTACATGTTGTGTCAAATACACATTTTTTTTATAATATGAAAGGAACAATCAATCCTTAGGCAAAGAACATGCACAACATTGTGTTGAATAAGATTACTTACACAATTGAGGGATAAATAACAAATATAAGTTGCAAGATAATTGTGTATGAGTTACCAAACAGAGCATTTCACCTAGATGATGAAGTGTGCATGGAAGGGAAAAGAAGCTACAGAGAAATTTGATATCAATTACAATCGTAACCATGTACTTTATGAAGGCTGTTTTCTTTTTCCTTTTTCTTTTCTTTTTTATTTATTTTTTTCGAGACAGGGTTTCTCTGGATAGCCCTGGCTGTCCTGGAACTCACTCTGTAAACCAGGCTGGCCTCGAGCTCAGAAATCTGCCTGCCTCTGCTTCCCAAGTGCTGGGATTAAAAGTGTGCGCCACCACCGCCCTGCTAAGGCTGTTTTCTTTGCTCTTAAAATAATTTGAACATCTGTAAATCTAAAAATGAAAGAGATTAAATAGTCTGTAAGAGTTTTTGCAATTTCAGATACTTTGCCTATAACTGTTCCTTTCTTCTACTTAAGCATCAGTCCTTGCTTGCCTGCTAAGGTCATCTGCCATGAAGAGAAGAATGAAATCAGATGGAGGATCCACAGCAAAATATAAGGTGTGGCAATTTTATTGAGAACAATTAGCCATGTTTTATAACTTTATCAGAAACAATATATGGAAATTGAAGTTGCCAGGATACAGTGATGTTTGCAAGCTACACAGGGTACTGAAGGTTAGTATGTAAGACCAATTGTTCTGTCAAGCTTCTCTGCTTCCTTGACTTCCAAGGTAATATACAAAGAAATCAAATCAGCATGAATGTCCCACTGCCTTGGGGAAATGTGTCAGTATCTCAGGATATGGAAGGCACATTGTTCCTTAGAAGCCATGGACTCTAACCTGAAAAATCTATTCATCCCAAGGTAGCTAGGCCAAACCAACTCGATGGTTCCTTGGAGGTGAATGTATCTTTAGATATGCGACAGGGTATATTAGTCAAATTTGCTGGTCTCTTGCAAACAGCACTTAGATGGCTCAGCAGGTAAGAGCACTGACTGCCCTTCGGAAGGTCCTGAGTTCAGATCCCAGCAACCACATGATGGCTCACAACCACCCGTAATGAGATCTGACACTTTCTTCTGGTGCATGAGAGACCGGAGCAAGCAGGGCTGGGGCAAGCAGGGCCATCCTGAGTTCAATTCCCAGCATCCACATGATGGCTCACAGCCATCTGTACACCTACAGTGTACTCATACACATAAAATAAATAAATAAATCTTTAAAAAACAGCATTTCTATATTAAGTCTAGATATAGTCTGCACAGACTTTATTCTATGACACTTTGAATCAGAAGAAGAGCTATTTGTTTGCTCCTGTAGCATTTGACCATGATTTACATTAGGTGATTGCTCTTATGATCATATATGAAAGATTACTCACCATGAATGAAAAAACAAAAATACAGAAAAATACCCACAATAACATAATGCTCAGGGTTTTTAATCCAGAGAGTACTTATATATCATAGCCTCACTTTGAGTTAGAATCCTCTAGCAACATGCTATGCATACTGGTATGTGTTGATAAGTTGAGAGACTTTAAAAAAATAAGTGTATAAATCTATCACTTTTAATTTAGACAATTAAATACATGAATAGATATAGAAGAAAGAGGAAGAGATTTACAATTTCAATGCCAGCCAGATAAACATAGTGAATAGCTGAAACATTCATGTGAATCTAAATAAATATTTAAAACCATCTTTTGCTTTTCATTTTCTCCAAGGCCTCTTTCACATCCTTGTTCCTTAAGCTGTAAATCAGTGGGTTCAGCATAGGAATCACTAGGGTATAAAATAGAGAAGTCATTTTGTCTTGATCAAGGGAATAAGAAGAACGTGGCCGAAAATATGTAAAGAGTAGAGTTCCTTGAAAAATAGCAACTGCAGTCAAGTGAGAGGTGCAGGTGGAGAAAGCTTTGAACCTCCCTTCAGTTGAACGGATTTTTAAGACTGATGAGATGATGTAACAGTAAGAAACAAGGACTCCTGAGATGGTGCTCAGTTCAAGGAAACCATAAATAGTAAATAATGCTAATTCATTTACTTGAGTATCTGAGCAGGAGAGAAGGTATAGTGGAGGTAGATCACAGAAGAAGTGGTTGATCTCATTAGACCCGCAGAAACACAAGCGGAATGCCAAAGTTGTATGTATCAAAGCATCTGATGTTCCCACCAGGTAAACTCCAGCCATAAGCATGAAACACTTCCTGCTGGACATGTTTGCTGTGTAGAGCAAGGGGTTGCTAATGGCCTGGTATCTATCAAAGGCCATGACGGCCAGCAGTACACACTCAGAATCTGCAAACATACAGAAGATGAAGAGCTGCAGAGCACAGCCCCAGAAGGGAATTGATTTGTTTTTGCCAAACACATCCACCAGCATCTTGGGACCAATTACTGTGGAATAGCAAAGATCACAGAAAGAGAGATGGCTCAGGAAAAAGTACATGGGTGTGTGGAGCTGGGGATCCATTCTGATCAAAATGATCATACCAATATTTCCCAGAAGATTGATGAGATAGATGAGTAGAAATATGGTAAACAGCGTCCCTTTCATCTCTGGGTTATTGGTAACTCCAACAAAAATGAATTCATTCAAGGAACAGTTTCCTACATCCATTCTTCCACTCTAGAATTTAAAAATTTGCAAATTCATTTTTACTGCTGGATATCAACAATGTATTTATGATGTAGAACACAGTTAGTTCTCCTGCTATATAATATAAAATTTCTAGGTCCTGTTTCTTTCCTTCAACCTTTTCTTAACCCATTTTTCATAACAAAAATGACCAGTATCTGTGACAGACAGTTGAGAAACTAAGACTATCCATCATTAGGTGTCTATGACTTTGTACCTATTCTGTAATGTACATAAAAGGTCTACATTAGTAATTGAAAGAGAGATTTGAAAATATTAATTCTCATCTGATCTTTCCACAATATGAAATAAACTCAAATGTTAGACTTAGGATATATTTCAGAGGGCATTGTCTCCATTCTTTAAGATATTTAATATAAAATTTTAGTTATTAAATTCTTTTGAGAGCATATGACCTTAAAAACATTTTATTGATTTAAATGTTGATAACTATAATAACAAATAATTATGCTTTAATATAAAATGGAGAACACAAACATTTATTATTAACAAGTAATATGGTAAGTCCTTTTTGTTTTATTTTATTTTAAAATATTTTAATTGAAATAAACTTATACCACTTGTCTCTCCCTTTCCTTACTTCTTTGTAATTACTATTTACTGTTTCTTTCCCTAATTACTGTTTCTTTCCCTAATTTCATGTACTCACTCTCAAATTGATAGAAACATCATTTATATATATATATATATGTACATACATATATATATGCGTGTATACATACAAATAAACATGAATATAGAACCTTCTTTGCTGTTTCTGTGTGTATGATTTCATAGTTAGCCATTTTTCTTATTCTATCTTTGATTGCTCCAGTATATACTGAGACAAAGGTAACTCTGACTTGATCTTTGATTTTAGAATCTGTTATGTTTTACAATAGTACTCCTTACAAAACAGTAGCACTGGTCTAGTACCAATGCTTCTGACAAGTTAGATGGATATAAACTAGCAACACTGAATAAATTCATCGAATATAGTTGGATTTTACTACTCAATTTTTTTCACAATCTAAAACAGCTATTTGAACAGAGTACAATAAATGTTTTAAAACACATCTGATTTTGTATAAGTAAATGTGTGTATTTTCATGAATGTGTCTTACATATGCATATATTTGTGTATATATGTTTTGATGAACTTTAGAAAAGAAATAATAAACCTCTTGCCTTTTTAGATTACATAAGTAACATGGAATATATTTCATAATTCACTGATATTATTTGTCACACATTAAGCACAGTTATTGCTTGATATTTAAGTTACTTAAATATACACCCTTGGGCATAAAAATAGAAAAAATGGAGCTTTCCTCTGTAGGATGACTAAAATAACATAGTGAAAATACAATCTTCTTGATACTCTTATTTTTTAAGACTCATGATTCTGTTTAAATATTTTCATTCATTAGATCTAGATATATTTTAAGTTGAGAAGACAGAAAAATCATCACTGAAACATCTGAAAAAGAGGTAAAATTGTCTTTGCTTCACCTGCTTTTCAAGATAGAGAGATGTAGGAACTCACCTGAGGAGAGTAGCAGCCTAAGGTGTGCGAACACCGATGATGATGATGCTTTATTGTTCCAGGTGCCATTTGGGACTGGAGAGTGTGAAATCTCTTCCCCCAGGATTTGTTCTGAGTGATTCGTTTCCTCTTCTATGTTCTTCTTTGTAAATGCATCACTCTAGCAAAAATGTAGTTTGAAGTGTTTATTACTTTCATTACTTATTCTATTTCAATACAGATACCACAATATGCCACACCATACACACACACATACAGACACAAACACAAACACACATTAGGATATATTATAATATTTTGCACCTCTAAACTTCTCTCTCCAAAGTTAAAATTGAATAACTCAAGCTTTAAAGCCCCATACTTAATCATTCCCAACTACTTTTTCTTGTTCATTTCTCCTTCATCCTTAAAATATTTGCTTTATTGTCTCACTTAGGAAAACCACTCTAAAAAAAACCTGATTTCTTTATTTTCATTTTCTGTGTTTGAGTGTTTTGCCCTACATGAGTTTATAAGTGTTTATTGCCAAAAGAGGCCAGAAAAGGACACTGGATCTCTTGCAATTAGAGTTACAAGAGGTTGTTAGCTGCTGTGGGTACTAGGACACAAAGCCAATTCCTATTCACCCCAGCAAGATATGTACATAACATCTTCCAGCCCCTATAATATCTCTTCTTTAATAATGGTATTTTAAAATTCATTTGTCCTTTTAGATTGTTTATAAGCTCATGCATATCTCCTACTACTATCTAATTCCAGAATATTTTTATCACCCTAGTATGATCAAATTTTTAGTTATCAGATATAATTTCAATTCATCCTTTGCAATTAATGTAATGACTGAATTTTCGAGAGTTTGTCTTGAAATAAAATATCAAGGATAGAAAGGATTGTTGTGGTGACCATGAACTGACATGGAAACCACACAGCTTTTTGCTGGATTCTGATTATAACTAGGGTTCCCATTGAATATATGATCCTTGTTGTGCTGATGATCATTGCTTCAATAACAACTCTTCCAAAAATGTCCATCTAAATAAGCATATGTTTATTAGGGTTTTATTTGCATCTATTAAGATGATATTATTTTGTGTTGATAATGGGTTAAATGGCATTTGTAGTGTTAAACCCACCAATTGAGAGTAAAGAATATTGGCCCAAATTTTGGACAAATTAAGTGAAATTAATTCTGTGCACAGCAAAGCCAGTCTAAAAACTATTGCCACCTAAAGCTGAGTTCAATTGACCATCAGCAAGTTAACTTTCTAGGCTCTTTTTATAGTACCGACATATAAACTGGTTATTTGAAGGATGAATTTGGTGATTTAGAAACTTGGTAAGTAAAATATTGAAGCAGATAGCAGTTTGAGATAACTTGGCAGAAAATCTAGTGGTTTACATGAAGCAGGAAAATTAATGAATGGTCAGGATATGGCACAAGTTAAATTTCAGAAAAAGAAATGCATGCTTTTCAATGACCTGAAGCTTATTTTGAGGTAACAAAGTGGCTTTTGATATTACGATGGAGTCAGTCTGGTCTATCAGTAGATTTCCAACATTGCATTTATTGAGATGATCTTTTGGATGGAGCCCGTTTTCCTGACTTGCTTTCTTTGCATTACTCTGTGGCGTAAGTATGGCTATTTTGCTTCAGGCCTGCCAACCATTCCACATTGCTGGCTTTACAAGCAGCTTGACTATAGAGAGTAAAATAGCTTTATCCAGAGTGAGGTCAGGCTGGCCATATATCATGTTATGGTCCAGGCTCATTATTATTATATTATTGGAATTTCCCCCACTGGGGCCCTCAATCAGAGCCAATCTAGATAGAGGTTTATTTGAACTATTGTGTCTAAACTCCTAAAAGAAGTTGGAAAAAGGCTGACCACCTATAGCGAATCCTGTACCTACTTACAAACTTAATTTTTTCCTATATAAATTGTCCCTGAACACTGTTTAAGGTCACTGATTTCAGTTCCCAAGTCTATGATCTGTGGCCTTGATCAACCAATCTTGGACTGTGCATTCAATAAACTATCCTAGTCTCACTGAAATAGATGTTCATATGGTTTATAGGGTGATTCCTGGACCTTAATGCTTTATTTACAACTCTTGTAATTGTTTTTGCTCTTTTCTTTTTTTATTTACTTTTTATTAGATATTTTCTTTATTTACATGTCATAGTATATCTCCTACCCCAGTTTCCCCTCTGAAAAAAAATAAAATAAATAAAACAAAAACAAAAACAAATCCTTGCTCCATCCCCTGTCCTCCTGCTCATAACCCCACACTCTCCTGCTTACTGGCCCTAGCATTCCCCTACACTGAGGCATAGACATTTCACAGGGCCAAGGGCTTCTCCTCCAATTGATGAACGACTACTATACATATGCTGCTGGAGCCATTAGTCCCACCATGTGTACTGTTTGCTTGGTGGTTTAGTCCCTGGGAGCTCGGAGGGTACTAGTTAGTTCATAGTGTTGTTCATCCTAAGAGGTTGCAACCCCTTCTGCTCCTTGGATACTTTCTCTAGCTATATCATTGGGGACCCTGTGTCAGTCCAATGGATGTCTGTGAGCCTCTACTTCTGTATTAGTCGGGTACTGTCAAGGCCTCTCAGAAGACAGCTATATCAGACTCCTACCAGCCAGTACTTGTTGGCATCCACAATAATGTCTGAGTTTAGTGATTGTATATGGGAAAGTCCCCAGTTGGTGTAGTCTATGGATTGGCCTTCCTTCAGTCTCTGCTCCAAATTTTGTCTCTGCAGCTCCTTCCATGGATAATTTGTTCCCCCTTTTAAGAAAGATTAAAGTATCCACACTTTGGTCTTCCTACTTCTTGAGTTTCTTGTGGTTTGTGGATTGTACTTTCTATATTCCGATTTTCTGGGCTAATATCCACTTATCAGAGAGTGCAGTGCATACCATGTGTGTTCTTTGGTGATTGGGTTATCCCTCTCTGGATGATATTCTCCAGATCCATCCATTTCCCTAGGAATTTCATAAATTCATTGTTTTTAATAGCTGAGTAGCACTCCATTGTGTAGACATACCATATTTTCTGTAACCATTCCTCTGTTGAGAGACATATGGGTTGTTTCCAGTTTCTGGCTATTATAAATAAGGCTCCTATGAATATAGTGGAGCATGTTTCCTTATTGCATGTTGGAGCATCTACTGGAAATATGCCCAGGAGTGGTATAGCTGGGTCTTCTGGAAATACTATGCGGAATTCCAGGGGACCTGCCACACTGATTTCCAGAGTGGTTGTACCAGCTTGCTATCCCACCAGAGTGTTCATCGTTCTCCACAACCTCTCCAGCATCTGTTGTCAGCAGAGTTTTTTATCCTACCCATTCTGACTGGTGTGAGGTAGAGTCTCAGGGTTGTTTTGATTTGCACTTCCCTGATGACTAAGGATGTTGAACATTTCTTTTTTTTCTTAAACTTTTATTGCATTATGATGAGAAAAGTTACATGATTTCAATTTATTTGAATTTGTTAACATTTAAAAACATATTTTAAGTAAATAGAATTAAATCACATTCTTCTTTCCCTTTTGCACCCCCACTCTTCCCAGAGACAACCCTTTCAATACCTACAATATCTTTTTTGTCATATTCTTTAACATTTATAAAATATTATAGCAATAAAAATAAGTATTATAAGTTGTTTGATATAAAACAACAATCAATTTAACAGTCTTATGTAGATGCTCCTTTACAGCAATAGTGAAAATACATTTTTCTCAATATAAATTTTAAATAACTCCAAACATATTAACTGTATACTTCAATATAATACATCACAACTATTATTGTCTTAAATGGGTATAAATATATAAAGTCTTTTTGTTTGTTTTGTATTTAGTAGAGTTTAAAATCTTGGCTCTTACTGTGGTACAGGCTCAAAATAAGAACAATTTTTAAGACATTGGATTTCATTGTAATAAGGCTGTACTTCAATGACCCTCACATCACCAAAGGATTACCTCCATTATAGCTAAGCTGAGAGTTAATAGTTCTGCTGCACCAAGAAATGAATTGTAGGCTCGATTTTTGGATACAGACTTCCTACTATAGTCAAAGCTATTTGGCTTGAGTGAGTGACTTTATTTTCAACCCACATAGAACAGGTTACAATCATTTAAGAAATGGTGTAGGATAAAAACTGCATGGTATTGGCATAGTGACAAGCAGGTAGATCAATGGAACCAAATTGAAGACCCAGAAATGAAACCACACACCTATGGTCACTTAATCTTTGACAAAGGAGCTAAAACCATCCAGTGGAAAAAAGATAGCAT
>NW_022196897.1:73914655-73922807 GCF_008632895.1 Mastomys coucha | reverse complement strand
GGGGAAGGGGGAGGCAACAGGGGTTTGTTTTTGTTGTTTTTGTTTGTTTGTTTGTTTTTTGGAGGGGAGACTGGGAATGGAGAAATTTCATGTATATAAAGAAAATATCTAAAAGAAATAAAATAAAATAAAAGATATTGGAAATTTAAAAAAAAAAAAGTGGATTGATTTGCATTCTATTACATGCTGACTGCCTGTTGAACCAGCACCATTTGTTGTAAATGCTGTCCTTTTTCCACTGCATGATTTTAGCTCCTTTGTCAAAGATCAAGTGACCATAGGTATATGGGTTTATTTCTGGGTCTTCTGTTCTATTCCACTGATCTACCTGCCTATTACTGTACCAATACCATGCAGTTTTCATCATTATTGCTCTGTGGTATAGCTTGAGTTCAGGAATGGTGATTCACCCAGACGTTCTTTTATTGTTGAGAGTGCTTTTCACTATCCTGGATTTTTTTATTATTCCAGATGAATATGAGAATTACTCTTTCTATCTCTATGAAGAATTGAGTTGAAATTTTGATGGGGTTGCATCTTTGAACCACACGCTTTATATATTTTCGCAAATAAAATTTACGTGATTTTTATTCTGACATACCAAGTTAATGAGTATAGAAAGAAACTATAGTTTTATCTTTAATAAAGAATGTTCTAGTGTCACAGGAGATTAAAAGAATATGAATAAAATCAATTGCCTGTTTTCACAGCAGTAAATCCTTAGGGGAAGAGGCTACTGGGATATAAGTCCCAAGTGGTACATGATATAATAAATAATTCCCTTCCATTTTCTGTATCAAAAATAAACTTACCTCAGATAAACTCCTGAGATTCCAAATCCAATTAAATAAGACTAAAAAGTAACTTTTCAGAAAAGATCTAAGTTTTGGTTTTCTTCAATATATATATATATATATATATATATATATATATATGTATATACATATATATTTTTTTCTTTTTTTACAGTTTTAGAGCTTTATTGTAGAAAACAGAGAGAGAGAGAGAGAGAGAGAGAGGGAAACAGAGAGAGAGAGAGAGAGAGAGAGGGAGGGAGAGAGGGGGGGTAGAAAATTAGAAGCTGGCCATGGCCACTTGGAGAGAGGGGAAGAGAAGAAGCAAGAAGTTAGGGTCCTTTTTTTCCATTTATTGGACATTTTCTTTATTTACATTTCAAATGTTATTCTATTTCCAGATCTGCCCTACAGAGATCCTCCTATTCCATTGCCCCACCCCTGACTCTATGAGGGTGCTCCCATACCCATCTACCCACTCCCTTCTCCCTGCCTAGCATACCCCTACACTGAGGCATATAAGACCCTCAGGTCTACTCCTCCCACTGATGTCCAACAAGGCCATCCTCTGCCTCATATGAGGCCAGAGCCACGGGTCCCTCCATGTGTACTATTTTGTTGGTGGTCCAGAACCAGGGAGCTCTGGTGCTCTGGCCAGTTGACATTGTTGCTCCAGCCATGGGACTGTAAACCACCTCAGCTCCTTCATTTCTTTTTCCAACTCCGCCATCTGTGACTACACACTTAGTCCAATGGTTGGCTACAAGTATCCACCTCTGTATTGGTCAGGCTCTGGAAAAGCCTTTCAGGAGACAGCTATACCAGGTTCCTGTCATCAAGCACTTGACTGAATCCGTACTAGCATCTGGGCTTGGTGATTGTATATAGGATAGATCCCTAGGTGGGACAGTCTCGGGATGGACTTTCCTTCAGTCTTTGCTCCACACTTTGTCTCTATATTCCCTCCTGTATTTTGTTTCCCCTTCTAAAAAGAACTGAAGCTTCCACACTTTGATCTTCCTT
This sequence comes from Mastomys coucha, assembly GCF_008632895.1. Lineage (NCBI taxonomy): Eukaryota > Metazoa > Chordata > Mammalia > Rodentia > Muridae > Mastomys > Mastomys coucha. The sequence continues at coordinate 73,920,990 of NW_022196897.1, read as the reverse complement.
CTTCTTGAGCTGCATGTGGTCTGTGAATTGTACCTTGAACATTAGCTTTTGGGCTAATATCCACTTATCAGTGAGTATATACTGTGTCATGTTCTTTTGTGACTGGGTTACCTCACAAGATGATATTTTCAAGTTCTATCCACTCGCCTGTGAATTTCATGAAGTCATTATTTTTAATAGCTGAGTAGTACTCCATTGTGTAGATGTACCACATTTTCTATATCCATTCCTCTGTTGAGGGACATCTGGGTTGTTTCTAGCTTCTAGCTATTAAAAATAAGGCTGCTATGAACATAGTGGAACATGTGTCCTTCTTACCTGTTGGAGTACCTACTGGGTATTGTGGAACCCTAAGGGGTTTTCCAGTCCCTCATCTGCCTTACAGATTCCCCCTCCCATCTAGGGTCAAGACTAGGCCAAGTTCCATTCTCCTCCCACAGAAATATTGAGTAAAAAATTCTTAGAATGTACAGACTGATGGTTTCTTGACTCTCTGAAAAGTCCCAAGTAGAGTTCAAATGTGTGTCATGCTTGCTGGCCAATAGATTTAAAGGTCAATATGTTTAGCCAAGAGTTTGAACTGTAATCTTGTTGATGCAACATGTGCCCCTAAAAAGTATAAAGACTGCTTGTAACAGCCATTCAGGTTTGCCTTCTTAGTAACTTGCCTTGACAGATTAATTGAAGGTCAACCATGAGTGCCTAAAAATAAACCTTTTGCTTTTTCATCTGTATGCATCTCAGTGTCTCACTCAGGGGCATCTTCAAGTAAGTACCACTGACCAAGGATCGGGGTCTTACAGTCCTCAGGTAATACTATGTCCAATATTCTGAGGAATCTCCAGATTGATTTCCAGAGTGGATATACCAGTCTTTCTTCAGCATCCTAGCCAGCAACTGAGGTCACCTGAGATTTTGATCTTAGCCATTCTGATTTGTATGAGGTAGAATTCAGGGTTGATTTGATTTGTATTTCCCTAATGACTAAGGATATTGAACATTTTTTGTCGATTAATTATCTTAATTAATTAATTAATTTTCTGTGCTCCATATCTTATATGCCCCCTTGTCCAGCCTCTGACAGTTCCATATCCCATACCTCTTCCCCACATACCTATCTCCACATGGATGTCCCCACCCTACCCCGCCTGTTCTCTAAACTCCCTGGAACCTCTAGTCTCTTGAGGGTTAGGTGTATCATCTCTGAATGAACACAGACCCAGCATTTCTCTGCTATATGTGTGTTGGGGGCCTGATATCAGCTGGTGTATGCTGCCTGTTTGGTAGTCCAGTGTTTGAGAGATCTGTGTGGTTCAGATTAATTGAGACTGCTGGTACTCTTACAGGATCACTCTTCTCCTTGGCTTCTTTCAGCCTTCCCTTAATTCAAAAACTGGGGTCAGCTGTTTCTGTCCATTGGTAGGTCTGACTCTTTTTATATTATTATTAGATGTTTTCTTTATTTACAATATCTCCTTTCCCAGGTTCCCCTCCAAAAGAAAAAAGAAAAAGAAAAGAAGAACAAAAAACAAAAACTAAAACAATCCCCTATTCCCTCCCCCCTCCCCCTCCCCCTGCTGACCTCCCCACCCTCTCTCACTTCCTTGACCTGGCATTCCCCTACACTGGGGCATAGAATCTTTACAGGGCCAAGGTCTTCTCCTCCCATTGATATTTTGGCTATCCTGGCTTTTTTGTTATTCCAGATGAATTTGCAAATTGCTCTTTCTAAGTCTGTGAAGAATTGAGTTGGAATTTTGATGGGGATTGCATGGAATATGTGTCTGACTCTTTCAGCTGCTTATTGGGTCTTCTGGAGTGCAGTCATGATAGGTCTCTTTTTATGAGTGCCCCATAACATCAATAATAGTATCAGGCCTTGGGACCAACTCTTGAGCTGGATCCCACTTTGGACCTGTCGTTGGACCTTCTTTTCCTCAGGATTCTCTACATTTCCACCCCTGTAATTCTTTCAGACAGGAACAATTATGGGTCTGAATTGTGACTGTGGGGTGACAACCCCATCCCTCACTTGATGTCCTGTTTTCCTGCTGGAGGTGTGCTCTATAAGTTCCCTCTCCCTACTGTTAGGCATTTCATCTAAGGTGCTTCCCTTTGAGTCCTGAGAATCACTCACCTCCCAAGTCTCTGGTGCATTTTGGAGGATCCCCCCAGCCTCCTATCTCCTGAGGTTGTCCGTTTCCATTGTTTCTGCCAGCCCTCAGTTCTTTTCCCATACCCAATACCATAACAGGTTCCCTGCTCCCCACATGCTCCCCTCTTCCTCCCAGCTTTCTCCCTCCTTTCCACTTCTAACTGCTTTCTTTTCTCTCCTAAGTGGGACTGAGGCATCTTCACTTGGGCACTTCAGCTTGTTCACCATTTTGAGTTCTGTGGACTGTTTTGGAAATATACCCAAAAGATGTCCCTCCATGCCACAGGGGCACATGTTCCACTATGTTCATAGTAGTCTTATTTGTGATAGCCAGAAGTGATTAAAAACTGCATGGAATTGGTAAAGTGGCAGGCAGGTAGATCAATAGAATAGAATTGAAAACTAAGAAATGAACCCATACACCTGAGGTCACTTGATCTTTGACAAAGGAGCTAAAACCATCCAGTAAAAAAGGGCATCATTTTCAACAAATAGTGCTAGTTAAACTGGCAGTCAACATGTAGAATAATTCAAATTGATCCATTCTTATCTCCCTGTACAAAGCTAAGTTCCAAGTGGATAAAAGAACTCCATATAAAACCAGATACACTAAATCTAATAGAAGAAAATGTGGGAAGGAGTCTCGAAGACATGGGCACAGGGGAAATTTTCCTGAACATAAAACAAATGGCTTATGCACTAAGATCAAGAATCAACAATGGGACTTCATAAAATTACAAAGATTCTGTAAGGCAAAGGACAATGTCAATAAGACAAAATAGCAACCAACAGATTGGAAAAAGATCTTTAACAATCTTACATGCAATAGAGGGCTAATCTCCAATATATACAAAGAACTTAAGTTAGACTCCAGAAAATCAGATAACCCTATTTAAAAATGGGGAGCAGAGTTAAACAGAGAATTCGCAACTGAAGAAACTCAAATGACTAAGAAACACCTAAAGAAACGTTCATTGAACTATATTTTATGTAGTCTGTACTTTTTTTTTTTGGCTAATATCCACTTATTAGTGAGTACATATGATTACCAATACCATGCAGTTTTTAATCACTATTGCTCTATAGTACAGTTTGAGTTCATGGATGGTAATTCATCCAGAAGTTCTTTTATTGTTGGGAATAGTTTTCAGTATCCTGTTTTTGTTGTTGTTGTTGTTATTCCAAATGAATTTGAGAATCGTTCTTTCTAACTTTGTGAAGAATTGAGTTGGAATATATATATATATATATATACATATATATATATATATATATATATGTGTGTGTATATATGTATCTATACACACACACATATATATGTGTGTGTGTGTATAGATACATATATGTGTGTGTATGTGTATATATATATACATATATATATATATATATATATAAAGTGTATATAGTTATTCACTTTACATCCAGTTCATTGCCTCTTCCAGATCACCCCCATTCAATAATGCTTCCCCCATGCCTCCCTTCTTCTATGAGTGTGTTGGGACCCCATTCTGTGTGGCTAGGAGTTTCATCTCCCAGTAAGTCCATCTGCCCAGACAAGTCAGCCCAGGTAGAACATATCTAGACTACAGGCAACAGCTTTTGGAATTGCCCCCACTCTACTTCTTTGGGACTCACATGAAGACCAAGCTGCAAATCTGTTATATATGTTCAGGGAGACCTACATCAAACCTGTGTATGTTCTTTGGTTGGTAGTTCAGTCTCTGAGAGCCCCCAAGAGTCCGTTTCATTGCTTGCTTTGGTTTTCCTATGGAGTACTTAACCCCTTAGAGGCTGCAATCATTCTTCTTATTCTTCAATAAGTCTCCCCAAGCTCCATCCATTGTTTGGCCATGGTTGTATGCCTTTGTCTGAGTCATTTGGTAGGTTGGGCCTTAGATAAAACAGCCATGCTAGACTCATATCTACAAGCATAACAGCATCATTATTAGCATCATTAGTAGTGTCTGGGAATGGGTCTCAAGTTGTGAAAGTCATTGCTTGGCCATTCTGTCAGTCTCTACTCCAACCCAAATCACTGATTTTCTTGAAAAGAGGATATGTTTTAGGTCACAAGTTTTGTGGGTTACTTGATGTCCCTGTTTGCTCCACTGGAGTTCCTGCCTGGCTAGAGGAGGCAGCCTCCCCAGATTCTATATTCCCAATGCTGAGTCATAGCTAAGGACACACCCATTGATTCTTGGGTACCTCCCCTATTCTAGGTATCTGTATCATCCTGGAGATGCACCTATGGTTTGAATATTTCTCCACATACTTGTGGCCATCTCACCAAACCCCTGTCCATCCCCACACCCAACCCTGACACCCCCTACTCCTCTCATGATACCCTCTCTCACCTAGTTCCCTCCCACCATCTTTCCTCTATTACCATGCCATTCCCCTTCCAATTGAGACTCAAGCACCCTCACTTGTACCTTCCTTCCTGTCCAGGTCCTTGGGTTGGTGGAGTGTAGCAGTGTACTTTCAGCTCTACACACCCATATACTTTTTGCTTAGCCACCTTGCTTTCTGTTACCTCTGGTGTTCCACAGTAATTGGACCCAAGATGCTGGTAGAGTTTTTAGATAAAGAGAAATAAATTCCTGCAGTTGACTGTGCAGTGTAGTTCTTCATCCTTTGTGCCTTTGCAGATTCTGAGTATCTACTGCTGGCAGTGATGGCCTATGATAGGTACCAGGTCATCAGAAACCCCTTTCTATACACAGTGAACATGTCTAGCAGGTTGTGCTCCCTCCTTATGGCTGGGGTTTTACCAGGTAGGAAAAGTAGGCACATTGATATATACAACCCTAGCCTCTGCTTGTGTTTCTGTGACATCAACCACTTTCTGTGATGTCGCTCCTCTTCTGTTAACATCTTGCTCAGATACAGAAGCCACTGACAACACCATTTCTGGACTTTTGTCTCTTACTGTTATATCATCTCATCAGTCTTGAAAATTTGCTCTGTGAAGAGGGGAGGTTCAAAGCTTTCTCTACCTGTGCCTACCAATTGAATGCAGTTACAATTTTTCAGCAAACCCTACTCTTTATGTATTTCTGGCCATATTCTTTCTACTCTCTAGATCAAGGCAAAATGACCTCACTATTCTACACCCTGAACATTTCAGTGTTTTCCTTCCTGTTTACAGCCTGAAGAACAAGGATGTTAAACAGGCTCTTGAAACATTGTAGAATAAAAGATGACTTCACACCAGTCAAAGATATAAGTGTACAGGATTGCTTTAACTCATCCTGAATCACAGATAAAAGACATTTCATCATATACTAATTAATAAAAACAGATTATCGGGCTGGCAAGATGGCTCAGTGGGTAAAAACACTGCTCTTCGAAGGTCCTGAGTTTGGATCCCAGCAACCACATGGTGGCTCACAACCACTGGTAATGAGATCTGACATCTTCTTCTGGTATGTCTGAGGACAGCTAGAATGAATTAGCCTGATAAAGCAGGGCCAGAATGAACGGGGCCTGAGAGCAGCCACACACATGATGGCTCACAGCCATCTGTACAGCTACAGTGTACTCATACACATAAGGTAAGTAATAAAAATAAATCTTAAAAAAAAACCAGATTATCAATTCTAGCATCTAATTTTAAAAATACAGTGCTCCTATCTATGCTTAGTTTTTATCAAACATCATATTATATTCTCTCTTTTTAGAAAATTTCCTAACAATTTCCATTGTGGCCAAGTTCTATGTATTCATCCTTTCAGTAAACATCTAATTCAATATGATGTAGTATATTATTTATTGCCTTTGGAAGATGTAGTTTTTTGACTCTAACTAAGTATCTTAATTGGCATTGAGTACCATATGTGTATGGACAATTACTATGTATTCTCATAATATAAATAAACTTCAGAGTAAAAAATGTACTTAAATGTATTGACTCAGCTCTAGAGAAGCCTCTGTAATTCAGTTTTAGGATATGATCTTTCTAAGAGGGACATACCCTGTCTCAGTACAGGAAAAAAGAAAATATGATTGTATAGGAGCTATAATGGTCTGCATCTTGAATCTGACAAGTAGTTGTCTGGTGTGTGTACACTTATGTTTGGAAGATCAACTGTGTTTGATTAACACAAGTACCAATCTGTTGGAGTCCAAAACCAACATGGAAAGAATAAAAGAGTTCTGGAAATAGGAGTAAGATAAGGAC
>NW_022196897.1:73905234-73908983 GCF_008632895.1 Mastomys coucha | reverse complement strand
CCCCCCCGAGCACACAGAAGCCTAGCGGAGATGGGGAGGGGAGTGCGCTCTTGCGCTCGGAATCCCTAGCCCCTCTAGTGACTACACTTGCAGTCAACAGCCCACGTGGGCCAAAGACTGCCAGGGCAGAGGAAGGAAGCTTTTACTGCGTTCTCCAGGTCCAGGTTCTGGCCGCATCCGCCCGCAGGGCTGGTGACCAGTCAGTGTAGCCTTCCTGCCCGCTGCGTGCTCCGACCCCAGCTCTGGCAGCCGCCTCTACCTCGGATGCCAGCAAGCGACTAGCAGGCCGACCAGAACGGCCTGAGATCCGCGACTAGGTGTTCACTTGCTTGTCCGCTGAGACCATATTAATTTGATCGAGTCTCAGAAAGGAGCACAAAAAAGGAAAAATTTATATTGCATGCTCCGCAGAGAGGGCGGAGCCTCCGCGGCCATGCTGGCCACGAAAACAGGGGCGAAACAAACACGTAAGACAAGACAATCCAATCTGCATCCATCCGATAAAGACAAACATTGAAACACGTAAACAAGACATAATCCCAATGTTTCCCCGTAGCTACGTCACTATCTGTGCCCATTTGGGCTCAGATAAACCCGCGGACCCTGCCAAACCTTGGCATCCTGGCTAGCCAAATCCCAGCACATAGCTGCATTTCCCGGCGGGAGCAGATCCGCTGCTAATCCTGGCACTTTGGCCAATAAACCCAGCCCTTACGACTGTATATCCAGCAAACGATATGCTGCCTTATCTAAAGAGAATTCAGAATAAGATTACTCCAAACCAGCCGCACGTTAAAGGCGCCATCTGTTGGAGTCCAAAACCAACATGGAAAGAATAAAAGAGTTCTGGAAATAGGAGTAAGATAAGGACAGGAAAAGATTAAAGGAGATAGGCTAGCCATACTATACCGTGGCCACGTGGAAGAAGTGAAACATTAGACAACACGAGGTCTGGTCACTCAGTCATCTTGGTTTTTAATGCTCATTCCTTTGTTCCCGCAACAGGTAAAATACTTGGGGCAAACCCCTCCCCCAAACTACGTCGGTATAACAGTCCAATCAGAAACTTCCTTCTTGCAATGGAGGTGGAGCTACTGAATGTAGCCGCTTCCATAACGCTGCGTTACTGTCCAGGCTTTGGGGAGGGAGACCACACCAATCAGGCAATATATAACTGGGTGTTAGAAGTGTCTTCCATCATTTACCTTATTGCCTTCTTATTTACCATTTTCTTCCCTCAGTCCCAAGCATTCATTAATTTTCAACTATTTCTTAAATTGCTATACGAAATGAGAATGTATGAATACTTGTACAAACACCAAATGACCCTAATTATTAAAATCCAGTATCATGGGTAGAAAACAACATAAGACATCAAATAATAAAATAATAATAATATTTATTATAATAATATTATTATGAATAATAATTATTAGGAATAATGTTAGAAATGCTCACCAAACATTGTTATGACAATTCTACCTAAGAGTGTGGCATATTCTATGAACATAAATATATAGTTTGGAGTTGGAAGAAAGGATATTAAATAGTTGTAGATCCAAACCTAGAATATTTCTTAATAATTATGTTTCTGAGTGATGAACATCTTGGTTCTCAGTTTGTCTTTTGTAAATGATTATCTTGTGTCTTTCTCAAAAGTTGAACTTTACTGCACATAAAAATTGATACCATGATCACATTAATTCTATTTTAGTATCTATAATATATGAACATAAGATAAGAAAAATTAAATTCCACCCGTCTTAAAATACAGTGAGTGGATTCATTACTATTATGATGAGCAACTGAGCTGAAACTCAATATTTGTTCCTTGAATTTATTTAAATGACTGTATGACTCAAACTGAAGTTTCAGCAGGTTGCTCTTCAGTCTGAAGTTTGCACAGAACTGTGGACCATAACCTTAGAGATACTGTGATATTGAAGGAGATTGTAAAGTTTAAATATTCATAGCTTCTTTCCCCCTCATTCTTTTGAAATGACACCTTTCTTTTTAAATGATAGCTGGTGACCTTAGATAAGTAATACTGAGTTAGAGATTTGAACCTGAGTAATCTATATCCTTGTGATTCAAATCTAAACAGTATATGTAACACTGAAAAAAAAGATTAACTACTAAAAATGATTTTGGGAAAGATGACTCCTGATTCCTCTGACATGTGCTAGACAAGTTGTTTCTGCTGAAAACATACTCTTGAGGAAGTGAAATACATTAATATTCTTTTTAGTTTAAACAATATTTTTCCACTAATCTAGACCTACAGAGGATAGTAGATGGAAAACTCCAAGACAAAAAGGGAAACTACACTGAACAAAATACAAGAAATCAACATCACAACAAACCCAAAGAAAGAGAACCGTGCAAACATAATTCCACCTGTAAAAACAAAGTATACGGGAAGCAAAAAATATTGGTAATTAATATCTCTCAACATCAATGGATTTAATTCCCCAATAAAAAGACATAGGCTAACAACAGGACCCAGAATGTTGCAGCATAAAGGAAACACATCTCAGTGACGAAGACAGACACTATTTCAAATAAATCTAGAAAATATTTTTCTAAGCAAATGTTCCCAAGAAACAAGCTTGAGTAACTATTCTAATATTCAAAAAACAGACTTTCAACCAAAAGAGTTATCAAAAATGGGGTAGGGGGAGAAAGATACTACATACTCATCAAAAGAAAAATAAACCAAAGTAAACTCTCAATTCTGGACATCTATGTCCCAAATGCAAGGGAACCCACATTTGTAAAAACAAATGTTACTAAATCTCAAAGCAAACATTGAACCTATCACAATAATAGTGGGAGACTTCAACACTTTACTCTCTCCAATGGACAGACCATGGAAACAGAAACTAAGCAGAGACACAGTAAAACTAAGAAAAGTTATGAACCAAATGAATTTAACAGATATCTATAGAACATTTCACCCTAAAACAAAAGAATATACCTTCTTCTTAGCATCTCATGGTACCTTCTCCAAAATTCAGACACAAATCAAGCCTCAGCAAATACAAGAATATTGAGTTATTCCCATCCATCCTATCATACCTCCATGGACTAAGACTGGTCTTCAATAACAACAATAAAAAAAAAAAAAACAAAAAAAAACAGAAAGTCCTATACACCTGGAAGATGAACAACTCTCTACTTAATGATACCTTGGTCAGAGAAGAAATAGAGAAATGAAATACTTTTTAGAATAACAACAATGAAGGCACAACTTACCAAAACTTATTTGACACAATGAAGGCATTACTAAAAGGAAAACTCATAGCTCTGAGTGCCTCTAAAACAAAACTGGAGAAAGCATAGTCTAGCAGCTGAACAGTACATCTGGATGTTCTAGAACAAAAGGAAGCAAATATACTCAAAAGGAGTAAATAGCAGGAAATAAACATTTGTACTCTTATAACTTAACTTCAAGGTTTACCTTTAAGAATCTAGTGATACATATTTTGGGACTTTCAACTGTAATTTGGCCACAATCACTAAAATTTGCTCTTATGTGATAATTATTAGAGCATCATATTAGTTTTGTGATGTTTTAAGTTCATTTTCCTATCATTCTCATTATCTCTATCTGAGTCATTTTCTCTGACTTAGAAAAATTCAGAGAAATTGTACTGGCATGATAGCTCAGCAGATAATAGGCTGACTGCTTTTCCAAAGGTCCTGAGTTCAAATCCCAGCAACCACATGGTGGCTCACAACCACCCATA
>NW_022196897.1:73902834-73905153 GCF_008632895.1 Mastomys coucha | reverse complement strand
GATGCCCTCTTCTGGTGCATCTGAAGACAGCTACAGTGTACTTATTTATAATAATAAATAAAATCTTTGGGCCAGAGCAAGCAGGGACTAGGAACAGAGCAAGTGGGGACAACCAGAGGGAGAAAAGGACCTAAAAATTCAATTCCCAACAACCACATGAAGGCTCACAACCATCTGTACAGCTACAGTGCACTCACATACATAAAATAAATAAATAAATCTTAATAAAAGAAAGTAATATATTTTCACAATAGAATTCTATAAAGAAAAATCTAGTGCTCCATGTTTTATTCAACGTGCTCTGTCTTCCAGTCCACACCTTTACCTGCAATCCTAGATCTGCATTCCATTCCCTGGGATACAGCTTAGCCTGCATCTCAGAAATCCTCTGACACCCAAAACAATCAGGTGAGATGCCCGTACCTCAATCCCCTGCCTCCAGGGACTGCAGTAAATACAGCAGCCTTGATATTGACCAATCCAAAGGGAGAAGATTCTGAACAGTTATCCTTTTGACCCTAAGAGACCACAGATGTCAGTCCAGACTGCTATACCCAGCAAAACTCTTAATCATCACCATAGATTGAGACACCAAGATATCCCATGACAAAATCAGATATAAAAAATATCATTCTACCAACTGAACCCAATAGAGGATAGTAGAAAGAAAACTCTAACCCAATTAGGTAACTACACTCAAGAAAACATTATAAATAAATAATTGCACTATAAATAAATAATTATCTTTAAAGATAAGAGAATCACACAAGCACATATGCATGTACACACAGACACAAACACACACACATACACACGTACATACACATACATTTACTCAGAGACTCACACACAAACATGTAAAAAAGAGTTAAATTATGTATTTCTCCTCTACTACTAAGGTGCCAAAAGCAATTCTGCTACCTGCTAGTTGATATCTGTCTCCTGGGTCCATTGTCCTTTGTCTTCTTTCTCTTTACTTTGCTCCTGTTCATGCATCTTCCTTTTATAAACTCACTATTTCCAAGAATCCTTTCTCTTCCTCCAGTTGTCCTTCCTCCTATTTCCTGCCTCTGCTCATTGGCCATTGGCTTTTATATTGAAAGACAATACTTATAAGAGGTCCTCTCTCTCTCTCTCTCTCTCTCTCTCTCTCTCTCTCTCTCTCTCTCTCTCTGTCTTTCTTTCTCTCTCTGTCTCTTTCTCCACACACACATACAGCCAACTCCATGATCATCAAAATAACAGGAACTAAAAATTATTGGTTATTAATATCTCTTATTTTCAGTGGATCCATTCCCTTGGAAAAAAAGACACAGGTTAACAGAGTAGTTATGTAACAGGATCTTCTGCATACAAGAAACACACCTCAGCAACAATGATAGATACTACCTCAGAGTAAAGGGACGGAAAAAGATTTTCCAAGCAAATGGTCCCAAGAAATAAGATGGAGTAGCCATTCTAATATCGAATAAAATAAACATTCAACCAAAACCAATCAAAAAAAAAAGGGAAAGGACACTCTATACTCATCCAAAAAATATTCAGCAAAATGACATCTCAATTGTGAACATCTATGTCCCAAATGCAAGGGTATACACATTCATAAAAGAAACTATAAATTTTAAATCACACATTGAATAACACATATTATTAGTGGGAAACTTCAGCACTCCATTGTCACCAATGGACAGGTAATCAAAACAGAAACTAAATGGAGAAATAATGAAACTATTAAAAACAAGGATATCATGTATTGTGCAGGCAAATGGATGGAACTAGAAATTTTCATCCTGAATGAGGAAACCAAGAATCAAAATACCATGCATGGTATATGCTCACTTGTAAGTGGATATTAGTCAAAAAGTACTAGGTACCCATGGTACACTCCACAGACCCAAAGAGGGTAAATGAAAAGGAAGGCCCAAGGGAAGATGCTTGAATCTCACTGAAAAGAGGGATTAAATTATTCATAGGAGGCAGATGGAGTGAGGGAACTGGGTGGGAGAGGGGATATGAATGGGAATACGGAGGGGGTTCAGAATCAAGTGTGGAGAGAGAAGAGACTGTCAGATGGCAAGAAGATGGCAAGGTAAATGAACAGGTATCTATACTTTTTAAGGATGGAGGGCTTTAGGATGCATCTCTAGAATGTGAGAGAGACCTCCCAGGTGTCTATGAGTGAAGGTAATTCTAACTGAGCCTCTTAGCAGTGGGAATATGGAACCTGAAGTGGCCACCTCCTGTAGCTATGCAGTTCCCCCAGTGGAGAAATAAGAACACTAACCCACCCACAAAACTTTCTTTTTTTTTTTTTTTTTG
>NW_022196897.1:73897198-73900241 GCF_008632895.1 Mastomys coucha | reverse complement strand
TTAAGAAGGAATGAAATGTCTACCTTTTGGTCTTCCTTCTTCTTGAGTTCCTTGTGGAATGTGGGTTAAGGGACTAGGCTAAGGCTCTGAGATAGAACCCTTACCTACTATGTGCAAGTCCTGAATTCAACTCCCAGCACTGAAAAAATAATAATTTGGAAGTGTAAAATGTATTCATTCATTTTAGACTAGGAATGTAAGAAACCATTTTGAAACTAATGGTTTTACATCATCTGGCATACAAGAAACTTGCCATATTGTCATGTGGTCAAAAAGTATTTGTATTAAAATAAAGGGTTTTTTTATTGATTTAAGTTTTATTGTGTTGTGATGAGAAAAGATACATGATTTCACTTTATCTGAATTTAACATTTAAAAACATATTTTAAGTAAATAGAATTATATCACATTCTTGTTTCCCTTTTGTACTCCAACTCCTCGCAGAGATCCCCCCTTCAATACCTGCAATACTTTTCATTTTTTTTATTTTGTCATATTCTTTAAAATTTATAAAATATTGTAACAATAAAATGAGTATTATGAGCAGGGCAGTGGTGGGGCAATCCTTTAATCCCAGCACTTGGAAGGCAGAGGCACACAGATTTCTGAGTTCGAGGCCAGCCTGGTCTACAGAGTGAGTTCCAGGACAGCCAGAGCTATACAGAGAAACCCTGTCTCGAAAAAAAAAAACAAAAAGCAAACAAAAAAATGAGTATTATGAAAGTTGTTTGATATAAAGCAACAACCAATTGGAGATTCTTGTCTACAACAATACTGAAAATACATTCAATTTTGTCAATGAAAATTTTAAATAACTCCAAACATATTAACTATATATTCTAAAATAATACATCACTACTAGTATTATTTAAGTGAACATAAATAGACAAAGTCTTTTTGTTTTGTTTTGTTTTTAGTAAAGCTTAAAATCTTGATACAAGCCCAAAATAAGAACAATTTATAGACATTGGGGTTCATTGTAATAAGGCTGTATTTCAATGACCCTCACATCACCACAGGATTTTAACTTCATCGTAGCTAAGCTAAGAGTTGACACTTATGCTGCTCCAAGGAAAGAATTGTAGGCATGATTTTTGTATATAGATTTCCTACTGTGGTCAAAGCTATTTTATCTGAGTAAATGACTTTATTCTCAGCCCACAGAGAACAGGTTACATTCATTTCAGGAATGGTGTGTGTATTAAGATGATCTATCCATAAAGTCATTCACCAACTCTTTCAGTGAGCAATGGTTCTGCTTGGAGGGTAGCACAGACATTAGGTGAGGGTAAGAATCTGGTTCAGTGGCTGTGATAATTTTGAAAAGCATTTATCTCAGAGAAAGAGTAATTTATAAAGTCCTCTTCTTCAAACTTGATACAATAGTTACATACATCAAGTAAAGCATTCAGTCTCACTCTTTGTTGTTCTCTTACAAGCCAGCTCCCAAGTTAATTGTCTATGTTTCTTTTGGCTGTATAAAAACTTTTGAAATGTGTAAGCTGTTTTGAAAACCATAGTATAGTGTAAAAACATCAAATAAACAGTCCTACTAATAGAGAGGCTGAGATAGGAGAAGCATGAGTTTAAGACCATTATGTGGTACACAGCAAGACACTTTCACATACAAACAAGTAGAAAGTGTATATGGATTGTACAATATTGGACTTATTTCTCCACTTACCAAGTTATAGAGACCACTGGATGACAGCCAACAAATTTCTAATCCCTCATATTTTTGGATTTCACTCAAATAAGATACATTGGTAATACTAATTTTCATATTAAGATATTAAGAAACAGTAATTGTTACTTCCTGTTGTTTTTGTTGTTAGAGGTGGAGTTAGGTTTGGGAGGTTTTGTTGAAAGATTACTTTCTTGCTTCTTCTAGGGTGTAGGTTCACTCCTTATGTTGGTGTTTTCCATCTATTATCCTTTGTTGGGATGGATTTGTGGAAAGATATTGTGTAAATTTCGTTTTGTCATGAAATATCTTGTTTTCTCCATCTATAGTAATTGAGAGTTTTGCTGGGTTTAGTAGCCTGGGCTGACATTTGTATTCTCTTAGGATCTGTATGACATCTGCCCAGGATCTTCTAGCTTTCATAGTCGCTAGTGAGTCTGGTGTAATTCTGATAGGCCCGCCTATATATGTTACTTGACCTTTTTCTCTTATTGCAAAAAGTATCTGTATTAAAATAAAGGATTTTTGTTTACAAAACAAAAATCAATCGGTGAAGGACACCCAATCAGTAAGAAATCTCACAGACAGAACATGAAGTACATGACCAGAGTAAAAGTGAGAAAAGAAAATTACTTATAAAGATCTAAAATTCACACAAAATTTGGCTTGAGAAATTTGTCTCAGTATATTAAAGGTTTGGTGAGCAAGCATAAGTACATCATGTTACATGGGTAAAGTCCATGTACGAAAGCCATGAGCTAGGACACACAGCTTTAAACTCAGTAGTCAGGGAGACAGAGACATGTAGTTACCTGGGTCTGAGTAACTTGTTATGAAAGCACTTGGTGAGTTCCAGGCCAGTAAGATGTCCCATCTCCAAAACAAGGTGGATGGCCACAAGTGTCCCCTGAGAAGCATTGTCCAAGGCCAAATCCAAACACGTACACATACATATGGTAGAAAAATCATCTAGGCATTGACTGAATGTATGATGGATACAGAACACTTAAGCAGAAGGATGGGGTATAGAAAAGTGATAAGCTTCCAAAAGTGACATGGAAGACATTTTCAAGTCCTATTTCTTTCTTTCTTTTTTAAACTTTTATTGCATTATGATGAGAAAAGTTACATGATTTCAATTTATCTGAGTTTGTTAACATTTAAAAACATATTTCAATTAAATATAATTGAGTCACATTCTTGTTTCCCTTTTGTACCACTGCTCCTCCCAGAGACCCACCTTCAATAACTACAATATCTTTTTTGTCATATTCCTTAAAATTTATAGAACATTATAACAATAAAAATAAGTATTATAAAAGTTGTTTGATATAAAACAACAGTCAATTTAACAGTCTT
>NW_022196897.1:73895853-73896680 GCF_008632895.1 Mastomys coucha | reverse complement strand
GAATACAGGAAGAACAACCCACAAACCACAAGGAACTCAAGAAGAAGGAAGACCAAAATGTGGACATTACATTCCTTCTTAAAAGGGGGAACCAAATACCCACGGAAGGAGTTTCAGAGGTTAACTATGGAGCAAAGACTGAAGGAAGGGCAAGCCAGCCTAAATATAGCTATTTCCTGAGAGGCTCTGACAGTACCTGACTAATACAGCTGTAGAGACTCACAGACATTTATTGATCTGAGTACAGGGTCTCCAGTGAAGGAGATAGAGAAAGGACCTATGGAGCTGAGGGGTTTGCAGCCCCTTAGGACGAACAGCAATATGAACTAACTAGTACCCCAGAGCTCCCAGGGTCTCAACCACCAATAAAGGACTGCACATAGAGGGGTCTGATTGTTCTGGCAGCATGTGTATAGTAAAGGATTGCAATTTGATCATCAAGAGGAGGAGAGGAGCTCGGCCCTGTGAAAGTTCTGTGCCCCAGTGTAGGGGAATGCCAGGGCCAATAAGTGGGAGAGGGTGGAGTGGCAGGCATGGGGAGGGGGGTGGCAACAGTGGTTTGTTTTTGTTGTTTTTGTTTGTTTCTTTGTATTTTGGAGGGGAAACTGGAAATGGAGAAATTTATATGTAAATAAAGAAAATATTTAATAAAAAAAAAGAAACAGGAGCTATAGACACTCCACAGTGTTAGACAAAAATTGAGAAAAAAAAGAAATGGTGTAGGTATTAAGATGGTCTAACCATAAAATCATTCACCAGCTGTTTCAATGAACAATGGTTCTGCTTGAAGGGTGGCATAGACATTAGGTGAGGGTATGAATTTGGTT
>NW_022196897.1:73895003-73895405 GCF_008632895.1 Mastomys coucha | reverse complement strand
GGTATAGTAGTCTGGGCTGGCATTTGTGTTCTTGTAGGGTCTGTATGACATCTGCCCAGGATTTTCTACCTTTCATAGTCTCTGGTGAGAAATCTGCTGTAATTCTGATAGGTCTGCCTTTATATGTTAGTTGCCTTTTTTCCCTTACTGCTTTTAAAATTCTTACTTTGTTTAGTGCATTTGTTTTGATTATTACGTAACGAGAAGAATTTCTTTTCTGGTCCAGTCTATTTGGAGTCCTGTAGGCTTCTTGTATGTTCATGGGCATCTCTTTCTTTAGGTTAGGGACGTTTTCTTCTATAATTTTGTTGAAGATACTTACTGGCCCATTATGTTGGGAGTCTTCGCTCTCTTCTATGCCTATTATCCTTAGGTTTGGTCTTCTCATTGCATCCTGGATTT
>NW_022196897.1:73880168-73894309 GCF_008632895.1 Mastomys coucha | reverse complement strand
TCTGGGATCCTGGTATCCTGGGCTTGTTAAATCACCTGGGAGTGTGGCTTTCTCTGTGAGTTGTGGGAATGGCTGCAGAGCTTGTGCCCACGGTCTGCTCAGAACTAACCCAGACAGACCTGAAGGAACTGGAGTCACTGGCCTGGTAGAGTTCCTGTGTGCCTGGTCCTTCTGGACCCAGTTACTCCCAGTGTTGGGACAGATGTTGGTTCCTGCTCACCTCTGATCCTGGGTTTGTCAGCGTGCCTGCGAGTGGAGATTCCTCTGGGTGTTGTGGGACTGGCTGGGGAGCTTGCGCCCAAGGTCTGCTCTGGACCCCAGCCCAGACATACTGGATGGAACCCAAGTCACTGGGCTGGTGGAGTTCCTGTGTTCCTGGTCCCGTTCGTCCCAGTTACTCCCAGTGTTGGGACAGATGTTGGTTCCTGCTTACCTCTGATCCTTGGTGTGTCCCCTATTTCTTTCTAATCATAGGGCCTGGGGTGCTTTCTTCTTTAAGCATTTTAGGAAACCCTAGCTTCTACTGTTCAGATGGTATCTGAAAACAAAAGAACTGTTCACATTTATTTCACTGGCATTTGTCAAAGGTTATAAATTAATCATTGCATATTGCAATGATATTTTATTTTTATTTTTGCAGAACATTCTTATAATGAGAAGTAAATATATTTCATTTTAAAATTGCTTATATACTATGACATTTGCTGATTGCACTACAAAATTTTGTAGCATCAAACAAATTTAATTTCTGAAGTTTTATTTTATAGAGAATGCTTAATTTGTAAACAGAAAGGAGCCTGGAATACTACAGGTTCAAAAGAATCTGGATAGAAAAGCATGAAGGCAATATTGATACACAGTGAAAGTCAAAGATACACAGATATTGTCTTGATTGATTTCTCCTGTGAACCCTCTTATTTGAGGTTGTGAGATTATGTACTTTCCTTATCTGGGCTCGTAGTTTATAAGCTTGGCGTGAAATTAATGTTACTATTTACATCAAAATAAAAAATTCTAAATGCATAAGAGTTTTTCTATTTATGTGAAAACAACAACTTGAAATCTAACACTTAAGAAATCTGTATCATATTTAGTTTCTCTAATTTGCCCTGAGGGAATCTAAACCCTCTGTTTCAGTGTTTGTTGCCAGGCTTTTAACTGCATTGCCCTTCCCAGCCCCTTGTACCTATCACTCCACTATCTTTTTCTGATTTGAGGATCATGCTATTCAGTATAATCATGTTGTTTTCATAATCTTTAACTAGATTGTATCTCCTAATTCAATGCCCCCCACATTTCCCACTTTGCCACATATGACCAGACTCTTCTTTTTTTTTTTTAACTACACCTGCACTAAGTTTTTCTCTATCCACTTAGGTTCATGATACTCTGCCTCTTATGAATTATGTCAACATGATCACCACTGTTCTAATATCTCACAAGAATACTGGTTTGATATCTGTAAGTCACATAATTAATGGTACAATTGATAAAACATGATATTCTATTTTCATCATTTGAGTAACTCACAAACTTTATATAATAGCTACTATAATTTATATTTCACAAATTCTCAAAAATTCATTTGTCCCTTAATCCATTACCTTTCATCTATACCCATTTTTAAACTTACATCATTATTAATATTTGAATGGTATTTGTGTCATTCATATCACAGTCAGAGAACAATTTTATGGATTTGAACCTCTACTCCTACATTTCTATGTGTTCTAAGAACTCAGGTCACAAAGCTTGCACAGCAAGTATCTTTATCTGCTGAGTCATCTTGCCAATAACTCTGGTCTCTTCTTAAATTATTATATGTGGCCGGGCGGTGGTGGCACACACCTTTAATCCCAGCACTTGGGAGGCAGAGGCAGGCGGATTTCTGAGTTTGAGGCCAGCCTGGTCTACAGAGTGAGTTCCAGGACAGCCAGGGCTACACAGAGAAACCCTGTCTCGAAAAAAAAAATTATTATATGTGTATGCCTGTATGTTTGTGTGTGGTTATGTACACTTGACTGTTACTGCAAAAAGAGGCCAGAAGCAGCAAGTTCTGCCTGCATCCAATTACAGACAATGGTGAGCAACCTTGCATAGATGGTGGGACTTGAACTCAGGTATCTAAAGGAGCAGTATAGGTTTTTAACTTATAATCTGTCTATCTACAACAAAACCCTCCCTTGTTCTGTCTTTAAAAGGGGGGGATGACACCACAATGTATTGTCATGTGTTTTTCTTTAATGACTAAAGTGTTGAGCTTTTTCATGCATCTATCCATAAGCCATGTTAAAGTCCTAGACATATGCACTTATGAGTCTCACAAAATCTTATTAGATTATTGTTTTCTAACGTTGAGGTGTTGAGTCCTGCATTTCTTTATGGTGGGCTTTCACAGTGTTGCAGCTTTAATGTTAAAGTAGTTGGACAGCACTGCACAGCGTTTCCCTAGTCTCAGTGGAATCATGTTGAAAGTACATGTGCCCTTGAGTCAAACCACAGATGAGAAGAGCAGCATTGCCCACTGGAAGCGATCATGCATCATCAATTTATATCCTCAATGATACTATAAGGATTCTGCATTTTAAGAGCATAGAGTGGCCTCACTCTTTTAAAACATATTAATAAGAAATAAAAAGAAGGGAATGAAAATGAAAAAGAAAAGAAAAATAGTTCAGTACCATTACCATTCTCCCTCTTACCATATTGATGACTCAGGCTGCCCTGTCAAAAACTGTCACTTAAATCCTGATGCCTCTGTTTCCTTCCTTATTTGTAGTTGCCTGTTGTTAATGTCATTCACTTCTATATTCATATTTTGGTAATTAAGAAAATTAATTATGATTCTTGGACTATCATTTATACACAAGTAAAGCTAACCTATTTGATAAGTAACAGATTTACTCACATACTCCATAAAAATGACTTGTTGACCTTTAAGGAATTTGAATGGGTTTATAAAATGTTCCATGGAGGCAGGCTGAATAAACTCAATGGGTTTCATTTGATCTGTTTTAAGCTATCATAAATTGTTTAGTGATGTTCTATATGACAGTGTATTTCAGATAAAAACTAGACATTTAGTAGTCAAATTTTATTGTGTTTATATTAATATGTGGATTCAAGAAGCTCCAACCAATAGCTACAGGTGTCTATGAATATGCAGTCTCCTGACACTCATAACCTAAAACATTACTTTTTGAGAGTGTGTGTGTGTGCGTGTGTGTAAGTATATCTGTATGTTTGTGTGTGTGCATGCATATGATAGGAGTACAATGTGTGCATATGGAAGCAAATACCTGTATTCTAACAAATGGAAGGAGCATTATCAGTGTTGCTTATATATATATATATATATATATATATATATATATATATCTTTACACTTGGTGTGTGTGTGATAATAATATTCACTTATCTGAAACTAAACTGGCCACAGAGAGGATCCATCAATACTCTTATATTGATTGCTGCAGTACTGGAGCTATTGTAACTTGTAGGATCTTGCTCATATTTTAAGATAGGTGATGGGTTTAAAACTGAGGTTAAATGATTGAATCAAAAGCTTTCTTACCAGCTAAACTATCTCATTATCTGCTCATTACAACTTTGTTTTATTGTTTTATATATTTGTTTATAAGATTTATAGTGTGAACTTTGTTGAAAAACATGTATCTTGAAATGTCAGAAGGTTGGGTGCAATGGATAAAAGTTAAGTGCAGTAAGTGTATGATCAAGAAACTTGTGCAACGAAAAAAAGCAGTTAAGAACACCAAAGCAGATTTATCATATTTAATATTATGGCTAAGTAATAAACAGATTAATAATAGGTAGAAATAGTTTTTCATATTTATGTAGTAACACATATAGGAGTTGCCATAACTTTGAGACACAATATATTACTCTTTTCTATCTCATTAACTCATTTAGCAATTCACTACACACATATTAAAATACTACTGTAAATTTGAATAATGCTGAATGAAAGAATAACAGCAAACATTGGTATATTTATTGGTTAAATTGTTAAGATATCTATCTGTGCTTTTATGTCACAAGTTTCAAAAATTAAGTATATGTTGTTACAAAAACAGTGATCAAATTGTATTTTAATCATATCAAAATATATTGCTCTTTCATTACATTTTGTTGACTGCAAACAGATTTCTATGTATATATTGGTTCAAAAAAGAATATATTTCAGGCTATTATTCAAAGTAGCAGAGGTATTATAGATGCATAAACTGAAGCCGGGCAGTGGTGGCACATACCCTTAATCCCAGCACTTGGGAGGCAGAGGCAGACAGATTTCTGAGATTGAGGCAAGCTTGGTCTACAGAGTGAATTCCAGGACAGCCAGGGCTATACAGAGAAATCCTGTCTCAATAAAACCAAAACAAAAAAATACATAAACTAATTATACTTCTATGGAATGAATAAAAGCTGACCTATTTGTTCAGTAACTCTATAAGAAGCAACTCATCATTAATTCCAGAGATCCAAGCACTACTTTATTAGTAACAGTTTTCTCAGGGCAGCAATCACCTCCTTGTTCCTAAGACTGTATATCAGAGGATTGAACATGGGAGTCACAATGGTGTAAAACAGAGAGAACAGTCTGTCAGTTCCTGGAGAATGGGTGGACTTTGGCCTCAAGTAGGTAACAGTAGCTGATCCAAAAAACAAAAACACCACAAGCAAATGGGAAGAACATGTTGAGAAAGCTTTTGCCCGTCCTGTGGCTGTTGGCAACTTCAGAATGGTAGCAATGATTTTGCTATAAGATGCAAGAATCAACATAAAAGGGACTGCAGCAAATAGGATAGCCACTAAATAGACAGACAGCTCATTTATTGAAGTGTCCCCACAGGCCAGCTTGAGCATGGGTGGTAAGTCACAGAAGAAGTGGTCTATTTGGTTAGAATGGCAAAAATGCAGAGAGAATATCTGACAGGTTTGTCCTATCTGGACTGAGATGCCTCCAAGCCAAGAGCCTGCTGCCAGCTGTGTGCACTTTGTTGGGTTCATGATCAGAGGGTAGTGCAGAGGGTTACAGATGGCCACATAGCGGTCATAGGACATCACAGCCAGCAGGAAACACTCGGTGGCTCCCAGCATAAGGAAGAAACACATCTGTGTGGCACAGCTTAGCAAAGAAATGTTTCTTTCTTGAGCAGCAATGCTAAACAGAATCCTAGGAAGAGTAACTGATACATAACAGATTTCCAGAGTAGAAAAATTTGCCAGGAAAAAATACATTGGCTTTTGTAATGCAGGATCAATTCTAGTTATCACAATTATGAAGCTATTTCCAATTAGGATAATCAAGTAAATTATGGAGAACATCCCAAACAGAATCCCTTGTAAGTTGGGAAGGTCTGAAAATCCCAGGAGGAGAAATTCTGTCACAGTGGAAGCATTGTCCTCTGCCCTAATTTCTGTGAATTTCATCTGTAGGGATGATTCAAAGAAACATGACAAGAATTTTTTTGTCCATGGATTCATTTTATCATGTATAAAGTATGTTAACACTCTTTCAACATTTCCCTTAAGGAAAAATTACCTTCCTTGTATATGTACCAAAATTTTTTTGAAGTAAATATTTGTTCCTAAAATGCATAAAAAACCGTCCTATATATTTGCTAATACACTAAATGTTGTGCATTTGGTAGGGTTTGTTAGTAGGCACTGGTAAATTAATTTTCTTCTTTTAAGCCACATCGGTACTCTCTGCTTATCAACATTTTAATAATTAATCTGTTTTTCAGACTTCATATTTCTATTTATGTGTATCTAAGATGTTTGCCTCTATTGTTGTTCTTTGTCTGTTGAAAATCTTTAGAAAACAAAATTAATTCTCAAACTAAGAAAGCCACTAGCAATAAATAAATAAAATAAATAAATAAAAATAAAAAAAGAAAGCCACTAGCATTTTTTCTAAATACAGGCATGTATTTTTATTCTAGTACTTTATGCTTATTTAATCTGTCATCTTCTTTAAATAAATGCTTGCCTTTCCTACAGTTACTCTTATTTTAAGTAATGCATTTAACATTGAAGTGTACACAGGGCTTATACTTCTCTGATTAAATTTATAAAATGAGAAGACAAAGGCTGAAAGTCTTGTATGATTATATGAATTCAGAAAAGTTTTTTATTTTGGCAAAAATAACTAAAGCATATAAATATGCTAATGATTGTATAATGTTTTCATATTATCTTACCAGATTTAATTATTAACCACTAGTTATACCTTTGAGTATAGAAGGTTGCAGATATGTATTAATACTGCTCATTCTTGACCATCCTAAAATATGTATTTTAAGGGCTATAATCTCCAACTTATTCCTATAAAGCAGATAAATACATGAATAACTGAAATGAAGGTTTGAAAAAAGAAAACTAAGACCTGTAAGTGAATAAAATATCTAAACTTGTTGATGCAAGTTAACACATAAGATACTGCCCATATGGATATTGTCTTTAATATATTGGCTTTTTATATTAAAAAAAAAACAGTTTTCATCTTGTTCTTCTTTGATCTGAGTTATAACATGTGACAATGAAAAAAATAAAACAATATTTGAAATGAAAAGCACTACATACAAGATTCTTTTCAATTGTTCAATTTCCTTTCAATGGATATTTAAAAAGAAAAGTTTTAGATATATATGATTTAAGTCAAATTTAGTTTGAGCTTATGTTAAGTTAAATCTTAGTCTTACCTGTATTAATTTGTTAAAGACAGTGTTAAGTTGTGTTTTAAGGCTTAAATAATTCTCTTATCTGTAACAGGCAAAACACTTTCAAGCATTTAATGTACTGTCAAACACAAGTGCTGTTTAAGTAGGAAATGATCTCTACCCTGGGGATACACTCCTTCCTACGCTACACTTTAATTCAAGAAAATTTTTATCCTTCCACTCATGAGGTTAAGCAAAAGAATATAAAAATTAAATGAGAAAAATAAAATGAAACTGAAGTAAACTACTCCTTTAGCACATTCTGATTTTTATTTTCAGTTTGTTATTATTAAGAAAAAGTACATTGAAAGAAGCATCAGAAATTTGCAACCATATGCCTGTGTGTGTTTGTGTGTGTGTGTGTGTGTGTGTGTGTGTGTGTGTGTGTGTGTGAGGCAGGGTTGATGGATGTTCATATATGATTGTGTTTGACAGTTTTCTCTCTGTATATCTGAATATCTGGACCACTTTAACAGTAAATTAAACCAAGATTAAGAAGATAACTCATATGAATATAGATATAATACCTATTGATGATCTTATTTTCTTTGATACTTCCATTGTCAATGCATGTAAATGCACATGTGATGTTGGTTGCTTTTTATTAAAAAACACATGGTTTTATTTAAAATTCTGTATCAACCAGTAACTTAAGTATTTTATATCTAAACAGGAAAGTTATCAATATACACTGTAAAATTACATACCAATTTTCTTAGTATTAATTTTCTTAGTTTTTTGCACATATCTTTTTTAATTTTGATTAATCAATCAATCAACTAATTAACTTACATCCTGGTCACAGTTTCTTCCTCCTTCTTTTCTCCTAGTCTTTTTCCCTCATCATTCTCATGTACTCCTCCTCCCTTTCTCTTCAGAAAAGGGGAGACACTGCATGGATATCACCCAGCCTTGGCATACAGTAATAGCTATTTCTGGTTGTCAACTTGACTATACTGAAGTGAACTACAGTCCAGAAGGTTCACCTATGATCCAGATCTTGAGGCTGGGAGACACAAGTTTCTGACCTGCATCTTGGCATGGACATCTTGAGGCATGATGGATTTTTTTTCTCCTTCCATTCATTTGCCTGAATTTTTCATGTCATTTATTTTAATAGCTGAGTAATACTCCATTGTGTAAAAGTAGCACATGTTTTTATTCATTTTTTTGGTGGACATTTAGGTTAATGCACATGAAACTAGTTTCTGGCTATTGCAAATAAAGCTGCTATGAACATAAGTAAGCAAGTGACTTGTATGTTTGACCATCTTTAGGTGCCTTGGAGTAGTATAGCTGTGTCTTGGGGTGGATCTATTCTCAATTTTTTAAGAAACCACTAAATAGATTTACAAAGTTGTTGTACAAGTGTGCACTGCCATCAGCAATGGAGGAACATTCACTTTGCTCCACATTCTCACCAGTATGAACTGTTCTTTAAGTTTTTGGTCTTAGCCATTCTGACAGTATGTCTCTGGGACTAGCTGGGAAATAGATGGGGGTTGGGGTTCTCCTGGGAGACTATGAAGATTACTATAGATGAGACTCGTAGCAGTTGTGGATTTGGAGAATGAATTGGCCCCTTCTGTAGTCAGGCTGGACTTCTAGTGATGAGAGGGAAAAATCAACCTTCCCATAAAACTTTGATAGAAAATTTGTCCAGTCTATAAGATGCAGGGATAAAGGTGGAACAGAGACTGAGGGAATGGACAACCAAGGACTGGCTCTAGTTGAGGGCCATCTATGGAAATGAGCCAACTCCTGATACTATTAGTGATACTCTGCTATGCTTGCAGACAGAAGCCTATCATAACTGTCTCCTAAGAGTCTTTATCCAGTAGCAATGGGAACAGATGCAGAGAACTACAACCAAACATCAGGTGGATCTTGTAGAGTCCTGAGAAAGAATGGGGAATAAGATTGTGCAAGCCAGAAGCAGCAAGCCAGAGACAGAGGTCAAGGACACCATAAGAAGACCTACAGAGTCAACTAATATGGGCGGGCCAACAGAGACTGAAATACCAACTAAAGATCATATAGTGGCTATATCTAGGCCTCTTAAATATTTTTCACAGATGTGCAGCTTGGTTCCCCTATGCATTTCCTAATGATTGTTGTGAAGGCTGTCTTTGTCTCTTTTGTCTGTCATTGGATCCCATTCCCTACCTGGACTGCCCAGTTGGGCCTCAGAAAGAGAGGATGCACTTAGTCCTGCTGCAACATGATGTCTCAGGGCAGGCTGGTACCCAAAGGGAGCTTCCCATTATCTGAGGAGAAGAAGGAGGTAATTGGGAGAGGGACTTTTAAGGGTAGGTAAGAATGGGAGAAGGGGGTAAAGGGACCAGGATGTAAAGTGCACAGTGTATAAGAAATTAATGAAGAAAAGAAAGATGGAATCTGAGTCATTTTGATTTACATTTCTCTGTTTCCTAAGGATGTTGAACATTTCTTGAAGTTTTTCTCAGCCATTAGATATTCATCTGTTGAGAATTCTCTGTTTAAATCTTCACCCCATTTATAAATTGGGATATCTGGGGTTTTATAATATCTAGTTTTCTGCATTCTTTATATATTTCAGATATCAGTCTGTCAATGTCTAGTGCACTAATGGGGTCCCAAATGAGGGTCACACTAACCAGGGCACAGGGAGTACATAGCCACTTCAGCATTGCAATGCACAGTTTACTCAAAGTTTCCAGCTTCTTTTAAAGGTAAAGCAGAATAAAGATTTCCCACAGTTTCCAGTTCATACCAAGTGCTGTTTCCCTAGCAACAGCTTATCTTGGTTCAAGGTGACCCAAACCACCATGCAGACTGAGAAATATGCCTGCAGTTTAACTATTAGGTGTATTGCTTAATTATACTATCAACAAAGTTACTTTCTCATGAGAAAAGGGTCAGGAAGACTACTTCCTCAGGCTTGCAGCTTGCTTGGCAGAATAGCCAGATTCTCTGCTTGAGAAAGTATGCCTCCTCTTCCTCTTAGTATGCTAAGATTAATAGAAATCCTTCATTGCCTAGCAGCTAGCAAGCTGGGAGTGGTCTCCTCATGCCATTTCTCTACATCAGCCCTCTGTCAGATATGGGGTTGTTGGAGATTTTTTTCCCATTCTGTATGCTGCTGCATTAACCAATATCTCCAAGAATTTTATCATGAAGGGTTGGTGAATTTTGTCAAATGGTTTTTCAGTATCTAATGAGATGTTTATGTGATTTTTTCTCCCAGTTTTTTATATTGTGCATTAGTTGATAGATTTTTGTATTTTCAATCATCACTGCATCACACAGATGAAGCCTCTTGATCATAGTCATCTGAATTTTGGGGTTATTATACATTTCAGTTTTGGTTTCTGTGTTTAACTTTATTTAAAAAAAATTTTTGCGCCGGGCGGTGGTGGCGCACGCCTTTAATCCTAGCACTTGGGAGGCAGAGGCAGGCGGATTTCCGAGTTCGAGGCCAGACTGGTCTACAGAGTGAGTACCGGGACAGCCGGGGCTACAGAGAGAAACCCTGTCTCAAAAAACCAAAAAAAAAAAAAAAAAAATTTTGCATGATCTTTCCCTTATTTTGTATTTCCTATCCTGACTTCTGAACTGAGTAGCCTGGGTTTCTGATAATCATCAAATCTTCAGGTCCTGTAGGATGCCTCACCTGTGGGTTTTGTAGACTATATAACATATCAGGATTTTGGTGGCAACATTGCCTTTGAGGTTCCTAGAACTGGGATAGCCTTGGGATGCCTGGTGGCAGCATGGCCTTCAGGAAAGCAGGCCATGATGAGGGCTAGAATGATGAAGCTAGGAAATGGACTCTGGTTTACGGTCCTTAGATTTGCTTTATAGGGAGCTGACAGGCATAGACTAATGTCTTATCTGGGCTCCCTCATGCTATTCTGGCATCGAGGAATGGTGGCAGGGTAATGGGTCAGAATATGGAGCTCAAGAAATGGGGTCCAGTTGAGAGATATTGGCCATGCTTTAAGGGAATTTAGCAGGCATAAGGCATTGGTAGGTGTCTTACATGTGTTTTCTGATGCTGGTTTAGCCTCTGGAAAATCAGACAGAGTTGAGTATTGGACTTTGGGCCCCAGGAGATGGGGTCTCATATTTACATTTTAACAACATTTATTTTCTTTAATAACATCATGTAGCATACAAAAAACTTTACCTATAAACAAACGTGCACTATACTTAACACAACAATCACTAAAGGAACTACAAACATCCAAATGAGATTTTTAAGTCCTTATGCATGCAGCCAAGATACTTGATTTATTTTTTAATTATGATTTGGTTTTTAGTAGTATTTTTAGTAATAGAATTATTGTCAATACTACATAAACCAAACAACAAACCTAGAGCTCTTGTGTTTAAATTGAGTTCCTTGAAGACTCATTTTGAGGGACCCTAAGGACTTTTTCCAGTCCAACACCCTCCTTACAGCTTCCCCTTCCTGCTTGTGGTCAAGGCTAGGCCAAGTTCCATTCTCCACCCACAGGAACATTCTTGAGTAAAAAAATTCTCAGAAAAAAAAATAAGGAATATACTTAATCAAATTAAGTACCACTGACCAAGCCTTACAATTTCTAATGCAAACTATGTACATGAGTACATATGTTTTTGAGCATTTCCTTTATCTAATATCCATTGTCTGCTGTTTGTATTTGCTTTCTATTGTATGGAGAGCTTTTGGGGTCCCTTGAGAGGAATTTAACAGTGGTCCAGGATAAAGAAATAAGCTTAGGCAGGAAACTGATTTGGGGCTAGAACAAGAAGTAGGCTTCAGGAAAGAATTTGACTTTGGACTAGGATGTGGAAGTAAGCTGTGATATCTTGGTCATCCTGATAAGCCCCTAGAAACAGTGATCAAAACACTTTGTTTATTGTCTTGTTTGTTCCTCACCTATTTGTTTTTATTGGTTTACTTGTTACTTAACCTAGAACTGACCTAATTATCTACACATAATTAAAATACTATAAAAGCAGATTGGGAAAAAAATAAACCTGCCTCAGACTAAGAACTGACTGGGTCATGCTACAGTATTGTCTAGTTGGCATTTTTCTTTTTATCCTCACTCCTGCCTTGGAGAATCTGTTGACTGAGCTGGCTTAGTCACTGTTGACATTATAAGAACCATGATTCAAAGAATCTTTTGTGACTAAAGGTTTTATTTTTCTGGCAGTTCTTCTAATTGTCCATATGAGAAGAGAGTTTAGGTGGCGATTTAAGCAGGAACCCAGAAACGGGAAATATTGCTGATTTACTTCCTCTGATTTGTCCAATTACTTATATAAATCCCAAGTGTATTTGACTAAAGTAGCACCGTTCACAGTATGCTAAGGTATCCAAAATCAAAAGGAAGCTAACAAAATGCCCCACAGACATTTCCCAGATCCAACCCGATTGAGCTAATTCTTCACTCAAAATCCCACTTGTGACATGATTGAATCTACTTTATAGCAAGGGGACAAGTACTGGCAAAAGAACTATATACTTTTTTTAACTTGGTTATCTTATTTATTTATATTTCACATATCCTTCTTCCCAGTTTCCCCTCCATAAACCTCCTTTCCCATCCCTCTTCCCCCCTGCTTCTGAGGGCACTCCCCCAGTCACTCAACTATTCCCACCTCACCACTCTACCTTCCAACTATACTGAGAAATAAACCCATAACAGGACCAAGGACCTCCCCTCACACTGAAGCCAGCTAAGGCCATCCTCTGCTACATATGCAGCTGGAGCCATGGGTCCCTCCATATGTACTCTTTGGATGGTTGTTTAGTACAACTCTAACTCTGGGATACTGTCTGGTTCATTTTGTTGTTCCTCCTATGGGGCTGCAAACCCCTTCAGCTCCTTGGGTCCTTTCTCTAGGTCCTCCATTGGGGACCCTGGGGTCAGTCCAATGGAATAGGAATACTTTAACTTTAGGAGGTAGGAGATGGGAAAGGACAGCCAAGAAAAGTAACCATATTGGATGCATTGTTTCCCTTCATGACATGGGCTGTATGGACCTGTAGTGGACTGGCCTCTCCTGAAAGTTAAAAAGGTGGCATGAAGCAAGTTAAAATATTAGTTTAAAATATGAAAGGAATTGGTTATTGTGTTCCCTTTTGTCTGGAGGAATCCCTATTTCCTCCGCATGGCTGAGTGTATTAAATGATATTTGAAGCATATTTAGAGTCTCAGTAAATTGTGAGGTACCATTGGAGAGGTGGATATCCCTGAGAAAGGTAGTCAGTTCTGCATGTTGACTGGTGGTGTGTAGGAGCAAGGAGACTGCCTTGATGATGAAGGCATCAGATACAAAGCCATAACCTATGACTTTGGAGCCTTTCAAAGAAAAGAGCTCTCATCTCTGTAGAACATGAAATCTGAAAAATGTAAGACACCTTGCTGTATGTATGCATAGTGAGGCATAAAGTCATCTATGGTTTCAGTGTATAAGTAAATGGTATTGGGTAAAGTCATGGAAATGAGAGTATGATAGAAGGTTTGAGGACTGAACATATCTTAAAGGAGAGGGAAGTGTTTTCAATGAAAGAGTTTGCAGAGACAGAACACAAGAGGTAAGCAGAAAATGCAGTTCTTTATAGGTAAGAAGTTATGAAAGGAGTGCCAGAGACTAAGTAGAACTCTACTAAATACAAAACAAACAAACAAACAAACAAAAACACTTTATGTATTTATGTTAATTTAAGAAAATACTAGTAGTGATGTATTATTTTGAAGTATACAGTTAATAAGTTTGGAGTTATTTAAAATTTATATTGAAAAAAATGTATTTTTACGATTGCTGTAGACGAGCATCTACATAAGACTGTTAAATTGATTGTTGTTTTATATCAAACAACTTTTATAATACTCATTGTTATAATATTTTATAAATTTTAAAGAATATGACCAGTCAGAATGACTAAGATCAAAAACTCAGGTGACCACACTCAGCAGAAGCTGGTGAGGTGGTAGTGAAAAAGAAACAATCTTCCTTTGCTGGTGGGATTGCAAGTTGCTACAACCACTCTGGAAATCTGTTTAGCAGTTACTCAGAAAACTGAACATAGAACTACCTGAGGACTCAACTATACCATTCCTGGACATACACCCAGAAGATGCTCCAATATGTAATAAGGACAGATGCTCCACTATGTGCTCAGCAGTCTTACAAATAATAGCCAGAAGCTGAAAAGAACCCAGATATCCTTCAACAGAAAGAATGGATTCAGAAAATGTGGTACATTTACCCAATGGAGTACTACTCAGCTATTAAAAACAATGAATTCATGAAATTCTTAGTTAAATGGATGGAACTATAAAATATTATCTTGTCAAACTGAGTACAGGGTCCCCAGTGAAGGAGTTAGAGAAAGGACCAATGGAGCTGAGGGGTTTGCAG
>NW_022196897.1:73869613-73879738 GCF_008632895.1 Mastomys coucha | reverse complement strand
TGGAGGGGAAACTGGGAATGGAGAAATTTACATGTAAATAAAGAAAATATCTAATAAAAAAAATATTATCTTGTCAGAGAGTGGTGGCACAAGCCTTTAATCCCAGCACTTGGGAGGCAGAGGCAAGAGGATTTCTGAGTTCAAGGCCAGCCTACAGAGTGCGTTAGTTCCAGGACAGCCAGGGCTATACAGAGAAACCTTGTCTCAGAGAAAAAAAAAAAAAAAAAAAACGAAAATATCATCCTGAGTGAGGTAACACAATCACAGAAGAATATACATGGTATACACTCACTGATAGGTGGATATTAACCCAGAAGCTCGGAATACCCAAGATACAATTCACAGACCATGTGAAACTCAAGAAGAAGGAAGACTAATGTATGGATATTTCAGTCCTTCTTAGAAGGGGGAACAAAATACCAATGGAAGGAGATACAGAGACAAAGTGTGGAGCAGAGACTGAAGGAAAGGCCATCCAGAGACTGCCCTACCTGGGAATCCATCGCATACATAGACAACAAACCCGGACACTACTGTAGTTGCCTACAAGTACTTGCTGATAGAAACCTCATATAGCTTTTTCCTAAGAGGCTCTGCCAGTGACTGACAAATACAGAGGTGGATGCTCTCGCCAACCATTGGACTGAGGACAGGGTCCCCAATTGAGGAGCTAGAGAAAGTTCCCAAAGAGGTGAAGATGTTTGTAGCCACATACGATGAACAACAATATGAACCAACCAGTACTCCCAGGGACTCCCAGGGACTAAACCATCAACTAAAGAGTACACATGGAGGGACTTATGGCTCTACCTGCATATGTAACTGAGGATGGCCTTATATGCCTTAAATTGGAGGAAAAACCCTTGGTCCTGGGAAGGCTTGATGCTCCACGATAGGGGAATGACAGGACAGGGAAGCAGAAGAGCATGGGTTTGTGAGTATTGTGTCTGTGGGGGGATGTTATAGGGGGTTTTTTGAGGAGAAAACTGAAAAGGGCATTAACATTTGAAATGTAAATATAGAAAATATCTATTTTAAAGAAAAAGAAAGAAAACATGGAGGAAAAAAGAAAATAAATTGTCAATGCTCTTAGTCATCAGGGAAATGTAAATCAAAACAACCATGAGATTGCACCTCACACCAGTCAGAATAGCTAAGATCAAGAACACAGGTTGCTGGGGAGGATGTAGAGAGAGAGGAACACTCCTCCATTTGTGGTGGGAGTGGAAACTGGTATAACCACTGTGGAAATCAGTGTGCCATTTCCTCAGAAAACTGGACATTATACAACCTAAGGACCCAACTATACCATTCCTGGGCATGCACCCAGAAGATACTCTAAAATGTAGCAAGGATACATGCTCCACTATGTTCATAGCAATCTTATTTATAATAACCAGAAACTGGAAATAACCCAAATGTTCTTCAACAGAGGAATGGATACAGAAAATGTGGTACACTTACACAATGGAGTACTACTCAGCTATTAAAAAACAATGACTTCATGAAATTGACAGGCACATGGATGGAACTAGAAAATAACATCCTTAGTGAGGAAACCCAGTCACAAAACAAAACGCATGTGTATGTACTCCCTTATAAGTGGATATTAGCCAAAAAAAAAAAAAAAAAAAATGGATGGGTCAATTCTACTCAGAAGGAGGAAAAAAACTAATCACAGGAGGTAGAGGAAGGGAGGTACTTGGGAGGGATAGAGAATTGGAAGGGAAAAGTGGGACAGGATCAGGTGGGTGATGAGACAAGGAGAAGTAGCAAGGGTGTATAACAGTGAGGGAAGGGGAACTGTGAGTAGTCATTAAAAAGTCACAGATGCCAGGGAACCAAGATGTACTCAAGACCCAACAGGGATGACATCAGCCAAAATACCCAACAAAGGGAAGGAACTATAGAGATCATATCCAGTGGATTGGCACAGACCCCTGTCAAGAGATGGAGCCACCTGTACCTGTCTCAAAAATATTAATACAGAATTGTTCCTTTCAAAAGACATGCAGGGACAAAGTGTAGAGCAGAGACTGAAGGAAAGACTTGTTAACCTTCTTGAGTTCTATCAAGTGTATCTTGGGTATTTTGTGCATTTTTGGCTAATATCCATTCATGGCTTGCAAAACTCATAAAGTTCTCATTCTTAATATCTGAATAGTAGTGTAAATGAACCATATTTTCTGTATCTATTCTATTCTTCCATTGTGGGACATGGGTTTTTTTCCAGCTTCTGAGTATCACAGATAAGGCCATGACAAACATAGTGGAGCACATGCCCCTGTGATATGGTGAGGCATCTTTTAGGTATATGCCCAAGAGT
The DNA here is from genome assembly GCF_008632895.1 of Mastomys coucha. Taxonomy (NCBI): domain Eukaryota; kingdom Metazoa; phylum Chordata; class Mammalia; order Rodentia; family Muridae; genus Mastomys; species Mastomys coucha. The sequence continues at coordinate 73,877,412 of NW_022196897.1, read as the reverse complement.
AGTATAGCTGGGTCTTCAGTAGATCTATGTACAATTTTTTGAGGAACCTCAAGATTGATTTCCGGAGTGGTGGTACCAGTTTGCAATTCCACCAGCAATAGAGGACTGTTCCTCTTTCTCCACATCCTTGTCACCTGAATTTTTTAACTTAGCCATTCTGATTGATATAAGATGGAATCTCAGGATGATTTTGATTTGCAATCCCCTCATGCCTAAGAACATTTCTCTAAATGCTTCTCTGCCATTCAAGATATCTTTGTTGTAAATTCTCTATCTAGCTCAATACCTGATTTTTATTGGATTGTTTGGTTTTTTGGATGTGAGCTTCTTGGGATAACTCTGACCAAACAGATAAATGAACAGTATGAAAAGAACTTCAAATCTCTCAAGAAATAAACTGAAGAAGACCCCAGAAAATTTAGAGAATGCCCATGCTCATGATTGGTAGTATTAACACAGTAAACATGGGCATCATATCTAACATATGCTTCAGATTTAACACAATCCCCATCAAAATTACAACACTGTTCTCCAAATACATGGAAAGATCAATTCTTTTTTTTTATTTTAAAATATAACATTTTATTTAATTCTAGAGGATTTCATAGTGTATACAAGATAGTTTGAACACATTTACTTTCTAATACTCCTTCCTCAATTCTTCCTCGAGCCACTCCCACCTCCACCCTGCACACTTTGAGCCCTAATCTTTCTTTTTTCTTTCCTTCTTCCCTCCCTCCCTCCCTCCCTCCCTTCCTTCCTTCCTTCCTTCCTTCCTTCCTTCCTTCCTTCCTTCCTTTCTTCCTTCCTTCCTCTTTCACTCCCTCTCTCCTTCCTCCCCTTCCTTTCCTTTTCTCTCCTCTCCTTTCCTTTCCCTCCTTCTTAATTTCATATGAAAAAATGAAAAACTCAAGATAGTAAAAACATTTAAGAATAAAAAACCTCGAGGAGTCACTATCCATGACTTCAAGCTGTACTACAGAAAAATGGTGATAAAAAGTGTGCGGTGTTGGTACAGAGACAGACAGGAAGGCCACAGGAATAGAATTAAAAACCCAGAAATGAAACAACACTCTTATGGATACTTGACCTTTGATAACACAGCCAAACATATACAATGGAAAAGAAAAAGAAAAAGAAAGCATCTTTATAAATGGCAGTGGTCTAACTGGCAATTTGTATGTAGAAAAATGAACATAGGTCTATATTTGTTACCTTGCACAAAGTTCAAGTCCAAGTGTATCAGGCACCTCAAGATAAAACCAGATACACTGAATATAATAGAAGAGAAATTGGAAAAGAGCCTCAAACTCATTGACTTGGGGAGAGGGGAATTTTTCTAATCAGAACTCCAATGGCTCCAGGTTCTAAAATCAAAAATTGATAAATGTGAACTTACGGATCTGAAAATCTTCTGTAAGACAAAGAACATAGTCAATAGGGCAAATCAGCAATCTACATATTGGGAAAAATCTTCACTACCCCACACCCAATGGAGGGCTAATATCCAAAATATATAAATAACTCAACAAAATATTTTTTAAAATATTACAATGGTGTACTTCTTCCAAAATTAAAATATCATAGTCTCACATCAAATTTATTGTTGCTTTATAGAAGCCAGGGAATTTCATAACAATAATAAACAAACACAAACCACATGAAACTCAAGAAGAAGGAAGACCGAAGTGTGGATAATTCAATCGAGGAACAACAATATAAACTAACTAGTACCCTCAGAGCTCCCAAGGTCTAAATCACCAACCAAAGAGTACTTGTGATGGGACTAATGGCTCCAGCTGCATATGTAGCAGAGGATGGCCTAGTCAGTAATCAATGGGAGGAGAGGCCCTTGGCCCTGTGAAAATTTTGTGCCCCAGTGTAGGGGAATGCCAGGGCCAGGAAGTGGGAGAGAGTGGGTTGTGAGCAGGGGGAGGAAGGAGGGAATAGAAGGTTTTTCAGAGGACCAGGAAAGGGGAGAACATTTGAAATGTAAATAAAGAAAATATCTAATAAAAAGTACAATAAAAACAAAAACAAAACCCAGACCCAACAGGAGAAATTTAAGACACATTACTGCAAATTGAAGTATGTGTGATTTATGTTTTGAAACTCAGAAGTAAACACACACACATATCAACACTTGGTTTGTGATACAGAAGCCAAAACCATACAATGGAAAAATGAAAGCATCTTCAACAAATGATGCTGGATTAACTAGATGTCTACATGTAGAAGAATAAAAATAAATCTGTAATTATCAACCTGCACAAAAGTCAAGTCCAATTGGATCACAGACCCCAATCTTAAACAGGGTACACTAAATATCAAAGAAGAGAAAGTGGGAGATACTCTGGAATGCATTGCTAAAGGAAATAAGCTCCTGAAGAAAACATGAGTGGTTCAGGTTCTATGATCAGCAAGTAATAATGAGAACTCTTGAAGCTGCAAGGATTTGATAAGACAAAAGACACTCAGCAAGACAAATCAGCAGCCCACAGATTGCAAAAAAAATATTCATTAATCCTACATCTGACACAGGGTTAATATGCAATTTTTGCAAAGAACTCAAGAAGTTAGGCACCAAAAACCCAAATAATCTAATTTAAAAATGGGATACGGAATTAAACAAAGAATTCTCAACAGAGACATCTCTAATGGTGAAAAGCACTTAAGAAAAGGTTCAAAGTCCTTATTCATCAAGGAACTACAAATCAAATCAACTCTAAAGTACCATCTTATATCCATGAGAATGGCTAAGATCAGAATCACAAGTGACGGAACATACTGCCAAGGATGTGGAGCAAGAAGACACTTCCTGTGCTGGTAGGAGTGCAAACTTGTATAACCCCTTGTGAAATCAATGTGGCATTTTTCAAAAAATGATTTGGAATAGTTCTACCTCAAAACCTAGATATGCCACTCCTGGGCATATACCGAAAAGATACTCCAACATCTCACAAAGACAATTGCTCAATTATGTTCATAGTATCTTTATTAATATTAGTCAAAAACTGGAAACAACCTGGATATCCCTCACCTGAAGAGTTGACAAAGATAAAGTGGTACATCTACACAATGGAATATTATCCAGCCATTAAAACGAGGATATCATGAATTTTCCAGGCAAACAAATGGAACTTGAAAATATCATCTTGAATAAGGTAACCTAGTCCCAAAATGACGTGCATAGTGTGTACTCAATTATATGTGGATATTAGCCATAAAATTCAGGTACCGTGCTACTTTCTACAGACCCAAAGAAGCCGAACAAGAAAGAAGGTCAAAGTGAGGAAGCTTGAATTTCAATTAGAAGAGGAATAAAATAAACCTAAGAGGCAAATACAGAGAACAGGGAGGGAGAGAGAATGGGGACATGAATAGGGGATTCAGGATCAGGTGTGGAGAAAGACAGTAGAAGAGGCTAGATGACCGGGAAAATGAAGGGAAATCTGCAACTGATGGAGATGAGGAGGTGGGGGCATCTCCAGGTGGATACATGGCCTGGGAAAAGGGAGGTGCCTAGAAATCAATGGGTCCTACCTTAGCTGTGACTCACTACATTGTGGATACGGAACCTTAAAAGGCAACCTCCTCCATCCAGACAGGAATCGCCGTGGAGAAAGAGAGACACTAACCCAACTACAAAACTTTTAACCCAAAATTTACCCTGTGTACAAATAATGCAGGCATGTGGAAGAGAGCAGAGACTGAGGGGATGGCCCTTTAATCACCACTGCAACTTGAGACCGCTCCCACAGGCAACCACAGATCCCTAACACTATGAGTGATAACCTGTAATGCTTGCAGACAGGGGCCTGTTTTCCTGTGAGAGGCTCCACCCAGAAGTTGATTCTGAGGGATACAGACACTCACAGCCAAACAGTATGTGGAGCTTGAAGATTTTTAAAGAGTAGGATGAGAGATTGCAGGCCCCAGAGCGCATAAGAACTCCACAAGACCAACAGAGTCAGTTACGCTAGACCCTTGGGACTCTCAGTATCTAAACCACCAACCAAGAACATACATGGGCTCGACCTAGGTCTGCCCACTCCTATGAAGCAGGCGTGCACTTTGACCTTTATTTGGATCCTGAACATTTGGAGCAGGGGCTATCCCAAAAGCTCTTGCCTGTCAGTGGAATATGTTCTACAAGCAGGCTACCTTCTCTTGCATCCGTGGTAGAGGAAGCACCTAGCCTTGCAGAGTCTTGAAGGGTAGGGGGAAAACCTACTGTGGGCCCACTCTCAAAGCGGAGAAAGGGAGGGGCCAAGAATTGCGGGAGGATGTGATCAGGAGGGAGGCAGTGAGCATGAGCAGGATTAATGAATGAGCAAATTAATTAATTAATTAGTTAATTAATTAAATTTAGAAAAAGCACATTTGGATATTTTATGATACTGAGAACTAGCTATAAGCCAACCAAATACTATTGAATGCAAAGTAAATTATTTTAATAAACTGAAAGAAGCACCGATTTGTTTCTAATCACATTATTTAATTTTATGCAAAGTGTTACATAATGATACTGCTTATTTTACATTTGATATTTTTATTAGATTCTTGAGTATATAAAAAGCAATCTCCCTTTATTTTTGTGCCTTCTCTTGAACTTTTTTTTCTATTTGAAAGCTTTTCTTTTATCTTATTTTATTTTACTATTATCTCTTAGAAACTTGTTTGATTTCCAATGACAGAAAGAAATGGATTAAATCCATATGTCATGGCACATGGGGAAAGACTGAGAGAAGAGAGGATGTGAAAACTTTTATCAGGATGTGTTATGTGAGAAAAACATATTTTCAATATAAGAAAAAAAAATAGCCGGGGGCTGGCGAGATGGCTCAGTGGGTAAGAGCACTGACTGCTCTTCCAAAGGTACTGAGTTCAGATTCCAGCAACCACATGGTGGCTCACAACCACCTGTAATGAGATCGGAACTCTCTTCTGGTGCATCGGAAGATAGCTACATTGAATTATGCTGGAGCGAACAGGGCCGGAGCGAGCTGGGCCAGAGTGAGCTGGGCCAGCAGAGATGCTGAGTCCAATTTCCACCAGCCACACACATGATAGCTCACGGTCATCTGTACAGCTACAGTGTACCCATGTAAATAAATAAATAAATAAATAAATAAATAAATAAAATAGCCACTGTTTCAAGTAAAAAAAAAAAACTTAACAACTAGTTATATTTAGGCAATGAGCTAATAATTTTTCCTATCTTCACTAAGTAAATGTAAATACAATTATGGAAATGAATGAATTTATTGTATTTTGGGTTTAAATGTAAATCTGTACAGGAATATAAATATGTAATATTTTCCTACTTTATAGCATTAAAATTATATTATGAGCGATGTTCAAGAAGTAATGAATAAAAAAATTAATTGAAGTCAATTTGCTAATGCTAATTTGGGGGATGTGTTTTAAAGTTAATAATTGGAATGCTCCTCAAACACCCTTATTGTTTGAAATCATGAAGTTAAACTCTGCTGTTACATTTTCATCTTATTCCTAAGAGACCAAGTCTTGTGCACTCAGGGACAGGCAGACAGGCTCATAACTCAGCTGATTCCAGAGAGTGCTGAATCTGTGTGTGGGCAGAACTATATCCACTAACATCTCTAGTCCTAGATAAGGTACATATATCTCGGCTCTTTTTCATATGCACATTACAAATTTCTTTATTTTTCTCTATTTTATTCAGTTGCAACAAATATACATATGAAGGCAGGTATATACTAAGCATTTTAATGTTTATAAAGTATACTTTATATACTAAGCATTTTAATGTTTAAGAAAATAACTGGGGGAACAAATGTATTAAGATTGAAAGGGACTGAACAAATTTCATTTAATACTTTAATAATAATCATATAATTTTACGTATCTTAAATGTTATACATTAAATGAAATAATTAAAGACTTGTATACTGAGAAAGATATTTAAAATAATTTATTCAAGATTTAGAAGTCTATGGGCTACAAGAAAATTTTCAGATTTCACATGCATGTATTTTACTAATCATGCTTCAATCTTATATATTTATATATATGAAATTCAGGTTAATGTAACTATGAACATACCATATGATATCTCTTGAGTTTGATTTATATATGTAGAGTTTTGGTTTGATAGAGTGAAGCAATAAAACAGTGAGGCATGGATAGTAATTGGAAGAACTTCCCAGGAAATTTTAACTTTTAAAAACACAAATCAGTTGATTAAAAGTCTTTATGAACCCAGGCGGTGGTGACGCACACCTTTAATCCCAGCACTTGGGAAGCAGAGGCAGGAGGATTTCTGAGTTCGAGGCCAGCCTAGTCTACAGAGTGAGTTCCAGGACAGCCAGGGCTATACAGAGAATCCCTGTCTTGAAAAATCAAAAAAAAAATGTCTTTATGAAAGGCAAAGGAAATAAGGATAAAGTAAAGTAGTATAACAATGTCTTGAGTCTTAGGAAGACACACTGCTCAGGCACAAATCTGGATTCTGAGACAATGAACAGCAGTTAGTTTTCTCATGGTCTGTTTACACATGACATATAGGTGTACAGAGTATGAAGATCTGCTTTATTACAACTCAGCTGTCAGGTCATCTGCTTTATTGATCATTTTACCACCTCTGCTAGCAACATGACTGGGGTAGAGTGCTGTTTCTGACAGAGTTTTTGTGCTCAGGATTTCTGGACCTACAGAAATCCTTTTTTGTCTCCTTTCCCACAATCCTTCTGTTTATTTCAATGGATCTCAATTCTTAGATCCAAGTAATAATAAATGTAGTTCAATTTTTGAAACCAAAGATCAACTTGAGATGTTTTCAGTAAAGTATATGAATTTACTTAACAAATACTTCTGTCATACTAAGGAATGCTGTAGTTTTATAGAATGAACGAATAAGAATGGTTACTATTAGTACTCATATGAATTATGCATATTCATTTTACAGGACAAAGTGATGCTTTTTATAAATGAAATATAACAATTCTTATCTGAAGATGTAAGTTTTCTTCATAAGCTGAAAGGAGAAACTCTGCCTGTGTTTCTGAAAATATCCACTTCCTAACCTTTAACCTATAAAAGGGGGGGGACATTATTCTTGTACTAACATGATGATTGTTTGTATATCATGTGGATAAATTTGTATGAGTATGTACTATATATTCTAAAGAGAATTATGCAGATACAAGAAATGCTATAATTTTCTGACTAATGAGCATTGAATCGAATACATTTCTAATAGACTAATTCATTCACTGGGGTTTTTATCAAATTTTGCTCTGTCAAAGGCAAAGACAAAGAGCGTGACTATGAACAGAGAAAAATTATAATTGTCAACTTTTCTTTCTTTATTGAAATCCAGGGTATACCCAAATCCAAAGAATGAAGTTTGAAAACTTCACTGTTTTTACTGATTTTGTCTTGTTAGGGCTTTCTGCCAGACAGGATGTGCAACAGGGCCTCTTTGCATTGTTCTTCCTTGTTTATAGCATAACTGTAATTGCTAACCTAGGAATGATCCTGCTGATCAAGTTGGACAGCAGGCTTCACACACCTATGTACTATTTCCTAAGCAATCTATCCTTCTGTGACATCTGCTACTCCACCACAGTCTCTCCAAAGATGCTGGCTGATTTCTTGTCTAAAGAGAAGAGGATTCCTTATAATTTATGTGCTCTTCAAATGTATTTTTTTGGGGCCTTTGCAGATGCAGAATGTCTCATGCTAGCAGTCATGGCCTATGATCGTTATGTTGCCATCTGCAATCCCCTGCTCTATACAATTGCAATGTCCAAGAA
>NW_022196897.1:73859007-73869280 GCF_008632895.1 Mastomys coucha | reverse complement strand
ATGGACACAGACAAAATGGCCTCTGTTTTCTACACAGTTGTGATTCCTATGTTAAACCCACTGATCTACAGTTTGAGAAATAAGGATGTGAAGGGAGCTCTGAAGAAGGCAATCAATATTAACTTCTGGCCTGGGTGAAATTCTATGTCACATGATAAAATGAGTAGAATTTTCTGAGACTGCATTTAAATGTATTAATATAGATTCCCTTTTATATATCTTTTGAAATATTTACTACTGTGAATTGGGTATAATGAAAGCAATCACTCTCCTTAGTCTTCAATCTAAACTAATAAATGACAAAGAACCTAGCATTTGAATTTTGTAGAGAGGGCTCTTAATACCTTTTTTCTTGGATTGAGGAGATACAATAGGGCTCAGCAAATAGTTCACATCTAAAATCCCTCAACTTTTTCCTCTAGTTTTAATAAAAGAGGCTATAAATAAGGCTCATATATTCAAAGTGAATGTTATAGATTGAAAATAAATTTTGTTGCTGTTGTTCTGCAATAATCATGTCTATTAGAGTCATCCAATTTTTGTCCAGAACATTCAAGCCAATACTTAGCATCGAAATGATTAAACACAAACAAACAACAGATACCTGCTTCAGATGCTCAGCATTTGTTGCTATTATTATAATGGCATTTGGTTTATATTATTTTTACTTGCATTTTCATCTTTGGAAAGAGGGTTATCATTAAAAGACAACTATTGAATAAATGTGTATAAATTTAAAAGTAATATATTGTGGTTAATTTCAAATGTTAGTGCAACTTTTTTCATTTCATTGTTGTATATTTATCTTGATTAAATGTTACTTTTGTGACTGTCCAAGCAATTGAATACTGAGCATAGGGTAAGTTGTATCAGTTTCTATTCAGTTGGCTTGCTTGCATCAGTAAATTCCCCATGATCAGCAACTTCAGGTTTTATTGCATCTAAACATCAAACTCTCAATTCCGGACTTCCCTTCTTTTGCTAACTCTGAAAACCTTTTCTTATTCTGTTAGCTACTTTATTATTAACACTGCCATGTTAATTTACAAACATCTATGAATCCAGTTCCTGGGGGTCTGATGTCCTTTTCTGAGACCCGTAGACACCAGACATGTATGCATTTCACAAACAAATATTCAATAAAATCTTATACATATAAAATTAAATAGATATATCTAAAAATAATAAAAATTAAAATTACATTTCTGCTTTTGAGATACAAATTTATGATTTCTTTTAAAGTTTCTAATTTATTGTATTTACTAGTTGTTGAAAACGCAGAGTTTATACTATTTTTAAGTTAAAGTAATTCTTTGATAAATGTGTACATTTCTATAATACATTGGGTTTCTATCTTTGTCCTACATTCTTTGATTTTATCTATCTCTGTCAACTATTTTTCTCATCTACTCAGTTGTCCCTTTCTCAAATTCAATCTTTGCTTCACTTGGTGTCATCAGGGTTGTCTGTGTGACAATTGTATTGAGGTTGTCTCTGGATTTGGGGGTTCAGCAATAGGTACACAAGTAAAGGAAATGATTCTACTTCCCATTCATGCATTCAGACGAAAGTTCTACTGTGAAAGAAAAGTCTTCCTGAATCTTTATGATCCTTGCTTCTGATCAGTGTCCATTCTTCTGCAGGCTAAGTGCAGTCATTTCTAGCTGTTTCAGGAAGTCATTGTGGTGATTAGATATTGTTCAGGAGATGGTATTTTACACACTTCTTTACTTCAGGTAATATAATCTTTTCTTTTTTTGTAATTAGATATTTTCTTTCTTTACATGTCATATGATTACTCCTTTCCCAGTTTCCCCTCCAAAAAACAAACAAACAAAAACAACAAGAACAAACCCCTGTTGCCGCCCCCTTCCCCAAGCTTGTCACCCCACCCTCTCCCACTTATTGGCCCTGGCATTCCTCTACACTAGGGCACAGAACCTTCACAGGGCCAAGGGCCTCTCCTCCCGTTGATGATCTACTTTGCAATCCTCTACTATACACATGCTGCCAGAACAATCAGTCCTACCATGTTTAATCCTTAATTGGTGACTGAGTCCCTGGGAGCTCTGAGAGTATTAGTTAGTTCATATTGTTGTTCGTCCTAAGGGCTGCAAACCCTTCAGCTCCTTGGGTCCTTTCTCTAACTCCTTCACTGGGGACCCTGTACTCAGTTCAATGGATGGCTGAGAGCCTCTACATCTGTGTTAGTCAAGTACTGTCACAGCCTATCAGGAGATAGCTATATTAGGCTGGCTTGTTCTTTCTTCAGTCTCTGTAACTCGTTCCATGGGTATTTTGTTCTTGCATTTAAGAAGGAATGAAATGGGGGCTAGAGAGATGGCTCAGTGGGTAAGAGCACTGACTGCTCTTCCGAAGGTCATGAGTTCAAATCCCAGCAACCACATGATGGCTTACAACCACATGTAATGAGATCTGATGTCCTCTTCTGGTGTATCTGAAGACAGTTACATTGTACTTACTTATAACAATAAATAAATTTAAAAAAAAAAAAGAAGGAATGAAATGTCCACATTTTGGTCTTCCTTTTTCTTGAGTTTCTTAAGGTTTGTGGGTTGTTCTTCCTGTATTCTTAACTTCTGGGCTAATAACCACTTATCAGAGAGTGCATACCATGTGTGTTCTTTTGTGATTGGGTTACCTCACTCAGGATGATATTCTCCAGATCCATCCATTTCCTTAAGAATTTAATAAATTCATTGTTATTAATAGCTTAGTAGTACACTATTGTGTAGACGTATCAAAATTTCTGTATCCATTCCTCTGTTGAGGGACATCTGGGTTGTTTCTAGTTTCTGGCTATTATAAATAAGGCTGCTAGGAACATGGTGGAGCATGTGTCCTTATTACATGTTGCAGTATCTTTTGGGTATATGCCCAGGAGTGGTATAGCTGAGTTCTTCAGTAGAACAATGTGCAATTTCCAGAGGAACCGCCAAGCTGATTTCCAGAGTGGTTGTACCAGCTTGAAATCCCACCAGCAATGAAGTAGTGTTCCTCTTTCTCCACAACCTCTCCAGCATCTGCTGTCACCTGAGTTTTTTTATCCTAGCCATTCTGACTGGTGTGAGGTGGAATCTCAGAATTGTTTTGATTTGCATTTCTCTGATGACTAAGGATGTTGAACATTTCTTTAGGTTCTTCTCAGTCATTCAGTATTCATCAGATGAAAATTCTTTCTTTAGCTTTGTACCCCATTTTTACTAGGATTATTTAGTTCTCTGGAGTCTAACTTCTTGAGTTCTTTTTATACATTAGATATTAGCCCTCTATCAGATATAGGGTTGGTAAAGATCTTTTCCCAGTTTGTTGGATGCCATTTTACCCTATTGACAGTGTCTTTTGCCTTACAGAAGCTTTGCAACTTTATGAGGTTCCATTTGTCAATTCTTGATCTTAGAGCAGAAGCCATTGGTGTCCTCTTCAGGAAATTTTCTCCTGTGCCTATTTCCTCGAGGTTCTTCAGCATGTTCTTTTCTATTAGTTTCAATGTATCTGGTTTGATGTGTAGGTCCCTGATCCACTTGGACTTGAGTTTTGTACAAGGAGATAGGAATGGACCGATTTGCATTTTTCTACATACTAACTGACAGTTGAGCCAGCACCATCTGTTGAAAATGCTGTCTTTTTTCCACTGTATGGTTTTAGCTCCTTTTTCAAAGATCGAGTGACCATAGGTGTGTGGGTTCATTTCTGGGTTTTCAATTCTCTTCCATTGATCTACCTGCCTGTCACTGTACCAATACCATGCAGTTTTTTTCACAATTGCTGTGTAGTACAGCATAAGGTCTGGGATTGTGATTCCACCAGAGGTTCCTTTATTGTTGAGAATAGTTTTGGCTATCTTGGGTTTTTTGTTGTTCCAGATGAATTTGCAAATTGCTCTTTCTAAGTCTGTGAAGAATTGAGTTGGAATTTTGAAGGAGATTGTATTGAATCTGTAGATTGCTTTTGGCAAGATGGCCATTTTTACTATATTAGTCCTGTGAATCCATGAGCATGGGAGATCTTTCCATCTCCTGAGATCTTGAATTTCCTTCCTCAAGGACTTGAAGTTCTTGTCAAACAGATCTTTTACTTGCTTAGTTAGAGCTACACCGAGGTATTTTATATTATTTGTAAATATTGTGAAGGGTGTTGTTTCCCTAATTTCTTTCTCTGCCTGTTTAGCCTTTGTGTATAGGAAGGCCTCTGATTTGCTTGGGTTAATTTTACAACTGGCAACTTTGCTGAAGTTGTTTATCAGGTTTAGGAGCTCTCTGGTGGAATTTTTGGGGTCACTTAAGTATACTATCATATCATCTGCAAACAGTGTTAATGTGACTTCTTTCTTTCCAATTCGTATCCCTTTGATCTCCTTTTGTTTTCTAATTGCTTAGGCTAGGACTTCAAGTACAATATTGAATAGGTAGGGAGAGAGTGGGGAACCTTGTCTAGTCCCTGATTTTAGTGGTATTGTTTCAACTTTCTCTCCATTTACTTCGATGTTGGCTACCAGTTTTCTGTATATTGCCTTTACTATGTTTAAGTATGGGCCTTGAATTCCTGATCTTTCCAAGGCTTTTATCATGAAGGGATGTTGGATTTTGTCAAATGCTTTCTCAGCATCTAATAAGATGATCACACGGTTTTTTACTTTGAGTTTGTTTATGTAGTGAATTATGTTGATGGACTTCTATATATTGAACCATCCCTGCATCCCGGGGATGAGACCTACTTGATCATAGTGGATGATTGCTTTGATGTGCTCTTTGATTCAGTTTACAAGAACTTCATTGAGTATTTTTGCATAGATATTCATAAGGGAAATTGATCTGAAGTTTTCTTTCTTTGTTAGGATTTTGTCTGGTTTAGGTATAAGCATAATTGTGGCTTCAGAGAACAAATTGTGTAGAGTACTTTCTGTTTCTATTTTGTGAAATAGTATGAGGAGTATTGGTATTAGGTATTCTTTGAAGGTTTGATAAAACTCTGCACTAAACCCAACTGGTCCTGGGCGTTTTTTGGTTGGGAGACTATAATGATTGTTTCTATTTCATGAGCAGATATGGGTCGGTTTAGATCATTGATCTTATCTTGATTTAATTTTGGTACCTGGTATGTGTCTAGAAAATTGTCCATTTCATCTAGATTTTCCAGTTCTGTTGAGTTTAGGCTTTTGTAGTAGGATCTCATGATTTTTTGGATTTCCTCAGTGTCTGTTGTTATGTCTTCCTTTTTATTTCTGATCTTGTTAATTAGGATACTGTCTCTGTACCTTCTAGTTAGTCTGGCTAAGGGTTTATCTATTTTGTATATTTTCTCAAAGAACCAGCTCCTGGTTTGGTTGATTCTTTGTATAATTCTTTTTGTTTCTATTTGGTTGATTTCAGCCCTGAATTTGATTACTTCCTGTCTTTGACTCCTCTTGGGTGAATTTGCTTCTTTTTCTTCTAGCACTTTTAGATGTGCTGTCAAATTGCTGGTGTATGTGCTCTCCAGTTTCTTTGTGGAGGCACTTAAAGCTATGAGTTTTCCTCTTAGGACTGCTTTCATTGTGTCCCATAAGTTGGGGTATGTTGTGGCTTCATTCTTATTAAACTCTAGAAAGTCTTTAATTTCTTTCTTTATTCCTTCCTTGACCAAATTATCATTGAGTAGAGTGTTGTTAAGCTTCCACGTGTATGTGGGCATTCTATTGTTTATGTTGTTATTGAGGAGCACCCTTAATCCATGGTGATCTGATAGGATACAAGAAATTATTTCAATTTTCTTGTATCTGTTGAAGCCTGATTTGTGACCAATTATATGGTCAATTTTTGAGAAGGTACCATGAGGTGCTGAGAAGAAGGTATATCCTTTTGTTTTAGGGTAAAATGTTCTATAGATATCTGTTAAATCCATCTGTTTCATAACTTCTGTTAGTCTCACTGTGTCCTTGGTTAGTTTCTGTTTCCATGATCTGTCCATTGCAGTGAGTGGGGTATTGAAATCCCCCACTACTATTGTGTGCTGTGTAATGTGTGTTTTGAGCTTTAGTAAAGTTTCTTTTATGAATGTAGGTGCCCTTGCATTTGGGGCATAGAGGTTAAGAATTGAGAATTCATCTTGGTAGATCATACCTTTGATGAACATGAAGTGTCTCTCCTTATCTTTTTGACCACTTTAGGGTGAAAGTTGATTATTTTTGATATTAGTATGGCTACTCCAGCTGTTTTCTTGGTACCATTGGCTTGGAGAATTGTTTTCTACCATTTATTCTGAGGTAGTGTCTATCTTTGTCACTGAGGTGGGTTTCCTGTATGCAACAAAGTATTGGGTCCTGTTTACGTACCCATCCTGATAGTCTGTCTTTTTATTGAGGAATTGAGTCCATTGATATTAAAAGATATTAAGGAAAAGTAAATGTTGCTTCTTATTATTTTTGTTGTTAGAGCTGGAATTCCATTCATGTGACTATCTTCTTTTAGTTTTGTTGGAAGATTATATTTTTGCTTTTTCAGGGATGTATTTCCCTTCCTTGTGTTGGAGTTTTCCATTTATTAACCTTTGAAGAGCTGGATTTATGAAAATAAATTGTGTGAATTTGGTTTTGTCATGGAATACTTTGGTTTCTTCATCTATGGTGATTGAGAGTTTTGCTGGGTATAGTAGTCTGGGTTGACATTTGTGTTCTCTTAGGGTCTGTAGGACATCTGCCCAGGATCTTCTAACTTTCATAGTCTCTGGTGAGAAGTCTGGAGTAATTCTGATAGGCCTGCCTTTATATGTTACTTGACCTTTTTCTCCTACTGCTTTTAACATTCTTTCTTTGTTTTCTGCATTTGTTGTTTTGACTATTATGTGGCAGGAGGAATTTCTTTTCTGGTCCAGTCTATTTGGAGTTCTATAGGTTTCTTGTATGTTCATGGGCATCAAGTTTTCTTCTATAATTTTGTTGAAGATATTTACTGGCCCTTTAAGTTGGAGGTCTTCACTCTCTTCTATACCTATTATCCTTAGGTTTGGTCCTCTCATTGTGTCCTGGATTTCTTGGATGTTTTGGGTTAGGAGCTTTTTGCATTTTGGATTTTCTTCGACTGTTGTCTCGATGTTTTGTATGGTATCTTCTGTTCCTGAGATTCTCTCTTTTATCTCTTGTATTCTATTGGTGATGCTGGTATCTATGTTTCCTGACTTCTTTCCTAAGATTTCTAACTCCAGAGTTGTCTCTCTTTGTGATTTCTTAATTGTTTCTACTTCTATTTTTAGGTCCTGGATGGTTTTGCTCAATTCCTTCACCTGTTTGTGTTTTCCTGTAATTCCTTAAGGGGTTTTTGTGTTTCCTCTTTAAGTGTTTTTACTCGTTTACTCGTGATCTCCTGTAATTCTTTATGTGACTTTTTATTCTTCTTTAAGGGCTTGTACCTCTTTTCCTGTGTTCTCCTGTATTTCTCTAAGTGATTTATTCATGTCCTTCTTAAATTCCACTAGGATCATCATGAGATATTATTTTAGATCCAAATCTTGCTTTTCTGGTGTTTTGTGATATCCAGGACTTGCTGTGGTGGGAGTACTAGGTTCTGATGAAGCCAAGTAGTCTTGGTTTCTGTTGGTAGGATTCTTGTGTTTGCCTTTCAGCATCTCTTGATCTCTGGTGTTAGATGTTCTTGCTGTCTCTGACTAGAGCTTGTTCTTCCTGTGGGTCTGTAAGCCTGTGTCAGTATTTCTGGGAGATCAGTTCTCCTCGGGTAAATCCTGGGTGCAGATAGGCGAGTCCCTGGGTTACAGTACTCCCTAGGGAAGGGGCAGAGAGGATTGAAGATCACTGCTGTCACTCAGAGGCTGAAAGGATCTTGTCCCTGTTGCCCTGAGACTCCCCAGCAACCTGTGAGGCCTGTGCCTCCTGATTGGTCCTGCCTTAGAAAGTCACTGAGTCCCTGGGTTAAATCACTCCCTAGAGGCAGGCTCTCTTCTTGCAGGTGAGGGGCAGAGAGGGTTGCTGATCCATCACTGTCACTTGGAAGCTGAGAGGATCCTGTCCCTGCTGCCCTGAGAGACTCCCCTGTGACCTGTGAGGCCTGTGCCTCCCAGCTGGTCCCACCTTAGAAAGTCTTTAAAAAGTCATTGTGGTGATTATGTATTGTCCAGGAGATGGTATTTTACATACTTCTTTCTTTCAGGTTATATAATCTTTTCACTCTTTCTCGCACAATATTTCCTGAGTCTTTTGTGGATGGTACAAAAATTGTATTTATGGGTGGCTTTTAATTTTCACTTAAAGAAAAGAAAAAAAGGAATGACTGAAATAAGAGAGATAGTTTAGGATCTGTATATGCTAAATTTTATTAATTTAATTTGCATGTATAAATTTATCTATATCTGCCTAAAAATAGATAAAGAGGTAGACAAAATCACCACATGATCAATAGAACTAACACTGTGCCATTATAGTAAACTGCCTGTCAAAGAAAAACCTGTTAGTGCTAAGAGACATGACAGTAGTTTTTTACATCCCATTAATATAGCATTATTTTCTGACTATACCTCCTGTATTCCACAGAGCCTGGTCAGCTAGTTATCAACCTGTATAACTCCACACCAGCTTGTGTATATCTGCCTTTATAGCTGAGATATTACTACTGTACCTTGATCTGTCTTTATTATGTGTTAGATCTGTGCATAGCCTGCATGCATTTTGGCTCTCTGTACAGCCATGTGACTCCTTGTACTAGAAACTATACTTTTGGATTCCATTTCAGCTCCCACATTCCAACTTCAAAAATATAATTATTCCCACAGAATCTCATTTATTCTTATCTTTTATGGCTTTATCCTAAACCTAGAGGCTTTGCTGGCACATTTAATAATATAAAACAATAACAACTATAGTTCGAGAAGAATCTATGCACTTCAGGAAATATTTCCTACTGAATATACATGGTAGAGTAATTATTTCTCTTCAGTCTCTGAATCCATTCCTCTCTTCATTTTATAGTCCCAGTTGGTTACTATTGAAGTTAATGTTTATGGATTGTCTGTAAATAAGTGTTTTAACTGTAGTAATAGTCACTGTGACCCAAATTTCCAAACCAGCAAATCATCCAATGGAATTATTTTACTTTTAATTATGTTGGAGGGAAACAATAATAGTGTTCTTGTAGTTCAAAAGACAGTGTTCCTCCCATAGAGCTGGAGCTAAATTAGGGAATGAGACATATGATGTGTGAGCTAAAAACTGAATTTGCAAGAAGATTATGCATTCTTGCACACTGAGCCATCTCTCTCGCCAACTAGAATGTATTTTGGGGTATTATCATGCTTTTTTAAATAGATGAGGTTTCACAATTTATCTTAAATACATTTTTATAGCACACAAACTTATACTTTCTTATTGTATAATATTGTACTATTAATATTGTAAAAATGATAATTGGGCTTGTGAGGTGGCTCAGTAGGTAAGAGCCCTGACTGTTCTGAAGGTCCTGAGTTCAAGTCTCAGAAACCATATGGTGGCTCACAACCATCTGTAACAGGATCTAATGTCCTCTTCTGGAGTGTCTGAAGACAGCCACAATGTACTTACATGTAATAAATAAATAAATCTTTAAAAAAAGAGAAAGAAAGTGAATGACAATTCTATCAAAAGTAGCTTACAGATCTGACACATTCTCAGTCAAAATGGCACTTCCTTCTTCACAGAAAAGAAAAACATTATATGTTGGCATCCAGAGCCAACATGAAAGAATAAAGAGTCCTTCTGGTAATAGGGGTAAGAAATAGATAGGAAGAGATTAAAGGAGATAAGAAGAGGTAGGCTAGCCGTACTGTACCGTGCCCACGTGGGAAAGGTAAAACATTAGACAACACGAGGTCTGGTCACTCAGTCATCTTGAATTTAATGGCAATTCCTTTGTTCTCGCAACAGGTAAGATGCTTGGGGCAAAACCCTTCCCCCAAACTACACCAGTGTCACAGTCCAATCAGTAACTTCCTTTTTGCTCCATGAAGGTGGAGCTTCTGAATGTAGCTGCTTCCGCAGCGCTGTGTTACTGTCTGGGCTTTGGGGAGGGAGTCCACATTTCACCCCTTAAATATATCAAAACAAGAGGCAGGATCAAGACAATTTTAGCTCGGCACATATACTGTATGGGAATCATATCGGTGTGTAAACTGGGGATCTGAAATTCACACTGACTTCCTGACACAATGGGCCAAGCATACTGAACTAAGACGTGTCTCTGGCAGAGATACAGCCACTAGGTATGTGCCTCTGTCCGGGTAAACTTCATAA
>NW_022196897.1:73857313-73857628 GCF_008632895.1 Mastomys coucha | reverse complement strand
GAATTAGTCACATGTGTATAAATTAACATCAATTTAGAAATCAAAATCATATATTAAAATTGACCAAAGATAGGTAATAAAAAACTGAGATAAATAAGTATCTAAATGTCAATAAAAGGATAGAACATGTGACACAGCATTGGTTAAAATGGCCCAGCAGGCCAGAGCAGTGACCGCTCTCCCGAAAGTCTCGAGTTCGGATCTCAGCAACCACAACCACTCACAGTGATATCTGACAATATGACTAAAATCTCAGTGGATAACACTGAAGCAAGCAAGATAAGTGAAACCTAGATATCAAATTAGCAGATAAAC
>NW_022196897.1:73854468-73856332 GCF_008632895.1 Mastomys coucha | reverse complement strand
ATACATAATTAGAATAAGGCAAAAGAATAAAACTTAGTTACCACAGATGTATGGCTTGAATCTGAATTTTAGCTGACGTCAGGTGGGATATTTACCTAGGCAGGATACTTACCTAGTCACAAAGGAGGCAGGGGAAGGCAGATTCACAAGCCACAGGGCAGCCGGGTCTACACAGAGAGACCCTGTTTTAACACAATTAGCTATTAGCAAGAACCTAGCCTTATGTAATAAAAGAGAGTATAAAGTAGCGTTAAAAATTTGAAAACTCAATGAATATATACCTTTAGGACTAGCTAGAAACCAATTGAAATCTTTTGAGAATAAAAGAATTTAGAAATTAAGCTTTAGTTTTAATATAGAATCGAATACTAAAAAATTTAATGTCAAAGGAATCTGTTTGTCTGTAATAGTTTAAGCTCTAGAAAGGAGTCAAGCAAATGAAACTTCATAAACATAAGACTTGACTAGATGGGTTGAGAATCGCCCGCTTGTAACTAAATGAACAGCCACTAGATGGCAAGTGCGGGCAAACATGTGAACATGTGAGAGCATGCGCACTGTTAAGGCTGCAAAGTCACTTGGGAAATATAGTTCCTCGTAGTGTCGCTCATGCGCACTGGTAAGGCCGCAAAGTCACTTGGAAAATGTAGTTCCTCGTAGTGTCGTGCATGCGCACTGGTAAGGCCGCAAAGTCACTTGGGAAATGTAGTTCAAAGGGAACTGTAAGCCATAACTCCTGCCTGTCCTGGCTCCTACCGGGAAGCTGTATAAGAGCAGAGCATGGCTCAGTACCGAGAGCTGAGAACCAGACTCTGATGTTAGGTTCTCTCAGATTTAATTCTGAGCAGTAGATGCTCTTGCCTCTGCCTCTGGGACAGTCTCTGCCACCGCCTGCGGGCTGGTTGGACGCGGCTCTCAGGAAGGCAGAAGGCAGAAGAGCAGAAGCACCGATGTGTAGCCACAGACGGCGAGCGGGGACACCGGAGCTGCCGGGGCCCCGCACGGCGGGGAGCTCAGGGAGCGGCAGGCCGGGCACACCTGCCCCGCGCCGCCTCCCATGGGGCAGCCTCATAGCACCTCTGTCAGGCCCCGGCCCTCCGCGCTCTATACAGCCTCGATGGGGGAACCCCAGTGCGGGCGAGGGGCACGGGGCGCAGGGCGCCTGCGCGCAAGAGCGGGGAGCGCACCACATGCGAACACGGAGCTGCACCACGTGGGGAACACGGAGCTGAGGCGCGCAAGAGCAGGAAGCACACCACGTGGGGAACACGGAGCTGGGGCGCGCACGCCAGGGACGCGGCTCGCAGGCTCACCTTCCCTAGTGTCCGCCTTCCCTAGTGTCCGCGCGGCCGTCGCCACGTCACAGAGACCCTGGCCCAGAGCAAGCAGCAGCGCCTGGAGAGTCGCGAACCGCGCGACTCTGGCCCTGCTAGGCAGACCGGCTGACTGGCAGATCCCATGCCGGATTCTTGTGCACTCCCCTGGCCGCCCGCCCTGCGCACGCTGTAATACCGACACAAAGACATGACTTCTCATTCACACCATGATACAAAATTCACATGTAACATGAAAACACATAAACATATATCTTAGCAGCTCTGAGCACCGAGCTGAAAACCCAGGGGAGAGACTGCCTCTACCGCAGTCCAAATCCCTCAGAACCAAATCTGAGCCCTCAGCCTGAACCGGCCGACTCCCCTGAACCCCAGCTAAACGAGCTGGACACCTGGCATGCCAGTCTCCTCGGCAGAATAGCCCCCGCCGATCTCCTGTCGACATCTTGGCGAAAAATCCTTGCCATCAAATCTAGTTAGAATTCAACCCAGCCCCGGTTAAAGAGATCTTGGGGCTGCCTCATGAATAA